>NC_060190.1:83681400-83696400 GCF_021184085.1 Oncorhynchus gorbuscha
AGTCTGTTCGGGATGTATTCCAGAGGTGAAAAACAGCTGTGTCTTCTTGAATACATCTAGAGATACATCTAGAGATACATCTAGAGATACATCTAGAGATACATCTAGAGATACATCTAGAGATACATCTAGGGATACATCTAGAGATACATCTGGGAATACATCTAGAGAAACATCTGGGAATACATCTAGAGATACATCTAGAGATACATCTGGGGATACATCTGGGGATACATCTAGAGATGCATCTGGGAATACATCTGGGGATACATCTGGGGATACATCTAGAGATACATCTAGAGATACATCTAGGGATACATCTAGGGATACATCTAGGGATACATCTAGGGATACATCTGGGGATACATCTGGGAATACATCTGGGGATACATCTGGGAATACATCTAGAGATACATCTGGGGATACATCTGGGGATACATCTGGGGATACATCTAGAGATACATCTGGGGATACATCTAGAGATACATCTAGAGATACATCTGGGGATACATCTGGAGATACATCTAGAGATACATCTAGAGATGCATCTAGGGATACATCTGAGGATACATCTAGAGATACATCTAGAGATACATCTGGGGATACATCTAGAGATACATCTGGGGATACATCTAGAGATACATCTGGGGATACATCTAGAGATACATCTGAGGATACATCTAGAGATACATCTAGAGATACATCTGGGGATACATCTAGAGATACATCTGGGGATACATCTAGAGGTACATCTGGGGATACATCTTGGGATACATCTAGAGGTACATCTGGGGATACATCTTGGGATACATCTGGGGATACATCTGGGGATACATCTAGAGATACATCTAGGGATACATCTAGAGATACATCTAGGGATACATCTAGAGATACATCTAGAGATACATCTGGGGATACATCTGGGAATACATCTAGAGATACATCTGGGAATACATCTAGAGATACATCTAGAGATACATCTAGAGATACATCTAGAGATACATCTGGGGATATATCTGGGGATACATCTAGAGATACATCTGGGGATACATCTAGAATACATCTAGAGATACATCTAGAGATACATCTGGGGATACATCTAGAGGTACATCTGGGGATACATCTAGAGATACATCTAGAGATACATCTAGAGATACATCTGGGGATACATCTAGAGATACATCTGGGAATACATCTAGAGATACATCTAGAGATACATCTGGGAATACATCTAGAGATACATCTGGGAATACATCTAGAGATACATCTGGGGATACATCTAGAGATACATCTGGGGATACATCTAGAGATACATCTGGGGATACATCTAGAGATACATCTGGGAATACATCTAGAGATACATCTGGGAATACATCTAGGGATACATCTGGGAATACATCTGGGAATACATCTAGAGATACATCTAGAGATACATCTGGGAATACATCTAGAGATACATCTAGAGATACATCTGTGAATACATCTAGAGATACATCTGGGAATACATCTGGGAATACATCTGGGGATACATCTGGGGATACATCTGGGGATACATCTAGGGATACATCTGGGAATAGATCTAGAGATACATCTGGGAATACATCTAGAGATACATCTGGGAATACATCTAGAGATAAATCTAGAGATAAATCTAGAGATACATATAGAGATACATATAGAGATACATCTGGGGATACATCTAGAGATACATGTAGAGATACATGTAGAGATACATGTAGAGATACATCTAGGGATACATCTGGGAATACATCTAGAGATACATCTGGGAATACATCTAGAGATACATCTGGGAATACATCTAGAGATACATCTGGGGATACATCTAGAGATACATCTGGGGATACATCTAGAGATACATCTAGGGATACATCTGGGAATACATCTGGGAATACATATAGAGATACATCTAGGGATACATCTGGAGATACATCTAGAGATACATCTGGGAATACATCTAGAGATACATCTGGGAATACATCTAGAGATACATCTAGGGATACATCTGGGGATACATCTAGAGATACATCTGGGAATACATCTAGAGATACATCTGGCAATACATCTGGGAATACATCTAGAGATACATCTAGAGATACATCTAGACATACATCTGGGGATACATCTGGGAATACATCTAGGGATACATCTGGGAATACATCTAGGGATACATCTAGAGATACATCTGGGGATACATCTGGGGATACATCTGGGGATACATCTGGGAATACATCTAGGGATACATCTAGGGATACATCTAGAGATACATCTGGGAATACATCTAGAGATACATGTAGAGATACATCTGGGAATACATCTAGAGATACATCTAGAGATACATCTGGGAATACATCTGGGAATACATCTGGGAATACATCTGGGAATACATCTAGAGATAGATCTAGAGATAGATCTAGAGATAGATCTAGAGATAGAGATAGATCTAGAGATACATCTGGGAATACATCTGGGGATACATCTAGAGATACATCTAGAGATACATCTAGAGATACATCTAGAGATACATCTAGAGATACATCTAGAGATACATCTAGAGATACATCTAGAGATACATCTAGAGATACATCTAGAGATACATCTAGAGATACATCTAGAGATACATCTAGAGATACATCTGGGGATACATCTAGAGATACATCTGGGAATACATCTGGGAATACATCTAGAGATACATCTGGGATACATCTAGAGATACATCTGGGGATACATCTAGAGATACATCTGGGGATACATCTAGAGATACATCTGGGAATACATCTGGGAATACATCTAGAGATACATCTGGGAATACATCTGGGAATACATCTAGGGATACATCTGGGAATACATCTAGAGATACATCTAGAGATACATCTGGGGATACATCTAGAGATACATCTAGAGATACATCTGGGGATACATCTAGAGGTACATCTGGGGATACATCTTGGGATACATCTGGGGATACATCTAGAGATACATCTAGAGATACATCTAGAGATACATCTGGGGATACATCTGGGGATACATCTAGAGATACATCTAGAGATACATCTGGGAATACATCTGGGGATACATCTAGAGATACATCTAGAGATACATCTAGAGATACATCTGGGGATACATCTAGAGATACATCTAGAGATACATCTGGGGATACATCTGAGGATACATCTGGGGATACATCTAGAGATACATCTAGGGATACATCTAGAGGATACATCTGGGGATACATCTGGGGATACATCTGGGGATACATCTAGAGATACATCTAGAGATACATCTGGGGATACATCTGGGAATACATCTAGAGATACATCTGGGAATACATCTAGAGATACATCTAGAGATACATCTAGAGATACATCTGGGAATACATCTAGAGATACATCTGGGAATACATCTAGAGATACATCTGGGGATACATCTAGAGATACATCTGGGGATACATCTAGAGATACATCTGGGGATACATCTAGAGATACATCTGGGAATACATCTAGAGATACATCTGGGAATACATCTAGAGATACATCTGGGAATACATCTAGGGATACATCTGGGAATACATCTGGGAATACATCTGGGAATACATCTGGGAATACATCTAGAGATACATCTAGAGATACATCTGGGAATACATCTAGAGATACATCTAGAGATACATCTGGGAATACATCTGGGAATACATCTAGAGATACATCTGGGGATACATCTAGAGATACATCTGGGGATACATCTAGAGATACATCTGGGGATACATCTAGAGATACATCTGGGAATACATCTAGAGATACATCTGGGAATACATCTAGAGATACATCTGGGAATACATCTAGGGATACATCTGGGAATACATCTGGGAATACATCTAGAGATACATCTAGAGATACATCTGGGAATACATCTAGAGATACATCTAGAGATACATCTGGGAATACATCTAGAGATACATCTGGGGATACATCTAGAGATACATCTGGGGATACATCTAGAGATACATCTGGGAATACATCTAGAGATACATCTGGGAATACATCTAGAGATACATCTGGGAATACATCTAGGGATACATCTGGGAATACATCTGGGAATACATCTAGAGATACATCTAGAGATACATCTGGGAATACATCTAGAGATACATCTAGAGATACATCTGGGAATACATCTAGAGATACATCTGGGAATACATCTGGGAATACATCTGGGAATACATCTAGGGATACATCTGGGGATACATCTAGGGATACATCTGGGAATAGATCTAGAGATACATCTGGGAATACATCTAGAGATACATCTGGGAATACATCTAGAGATACATCTGGGAATACATCTAGAGATAAATCTGGGGATACATCTAGAGATACATGTAGAGATACATCTAGAGATACATGTAGAGATACATCTAGAGATACATCTAGGGATACATCTAGAGATACATCTAGGGATACATCTGGGAATACATCTGGGAATACATATAGAGATACATCTAGGGATACATCTGGAGATACATCTAGAGATACATCTAGAGATACATCTGGGAATACATCTAGAGATACATCTAGGGATACATCTAGGGATACATCTAGGGATACATCTGGGGATACATCTAGAGATACATCTGGGAATACATCTAGAGATACATCTGGGAATACATCTAGAGATACATCTAGAGATACATCTGGGGATACATCTGGGGATACATCTAGGGATACATCTAGAGATACATCTAGAGATACATCTGGGAATACATCTGGGAATACATCTAGAGATACATCTAGAGATACATCTAGAGATACATCTAGAGATACATCTAGAGATACATCTAGAGATACATCTAGAGATACATCTAGAGATACATCTAGAGATACATCTAGAGATACATCTGGGAATACATCTAGAGATACATCTGGGAATACATCTAGAGATACATCTGGGGATACATCTAGAGATACATCTGGGGATACATCTAGAGATACATCTGGGGATACATCTAGAGATACATCTGGGGATACATCTAGAGATACATCTGGGAATACATCTAGAGATACATCTGGGAATACATCTAGAGATACATCTGGGAATACATCTGGGAATACATCTAGGGATACATCTGGGAATACATCTGGGAATACATCTAGAGATACATCTGGGAATACATCTAGAGATACATCTAGAGATACATCTGGGAATACATCTAGAGATACATCTGGGAATACATCTGGGAATACATCTGGGAATACATCTGGGAATACATCTGGGAATACATCTGGGAATACATCTGGGGATACATCTAGGGATACATCTAGGGATACATCTGGGAATAGATCTAGAGATACATCTGGGAATACATCTAGAGATACATCTGGGAATACATCTAGAGATAAATCCAGAGATAAATCTAGAGATACATATAGAGATACATCTGGGGATACATCTAGAGATACATGTAGAGATACATCTAGAGATACATCTGGGAATACATCTAGAGATACATCTGGGAATACATCTGGGAATACATCTGGGGATACATCTGGGGATACATCTAGAGATACATCTAGGAATACATCTGGGGATACATCTAGAGATACATCTAGGGATACATCTGGGAATACATCTGGGAATACATATAGAGATACATCTAGAGATACATCTAGAGATACATCTAGGGATACATCTAGAGATACATCTAGAGATACATCTGGGAATACATCTAGAGATACATCTGGGGATACATCTAGAGATACATCTGGGGATACATCTAGAGATACATCTAGGGATACATCTGGGAATACATCTGGGAATACATATAGAGATACATCTAGGGATACATCTGGAGATACATCTAGAGATACATCTGGGAATACATCTAGAGATACATCTGGGAATACATCTAGAGATACATCTGGGAATACATCTAGAGATACATCTGGGAATACATCTAGAGATACATCTAGGGATACATCTGGGGATACATCTGGGGATACATCTAGGGATACATCTAGAGATACATCTAGAGATACATCTAGAGATACATCTAGAGATACATCTAGAGATACATCTAGAGATACATCTAGAGATACATCTAGAGATACATCTAGAGATACATCTGGGGATACATCTAGAGATACATCTAGAGATACATCTAGAGATACATCTAGAGATACATCTAGAGATACATCTAGAGATACATCTAGAGATACATCTGGGGATACATCTAGAGATACATCTGGGGATACATCTAGAGATACATCTGGGAATACATCTGGGAATACATCTAGAGATACATCTGGATACATCTGGGAATACATCTAGAGATACATCTGGGATACATCTAGAGATACATCTGGGGATACATCTAGAGATACATCTGGGGATACATCTAGAGATACATCTGGGAATACATCTGGGAATACATCTAGAGATACATCTGGGAATACATCTAGGGATACATCTGGGAATACATCTAGAGATACATCTAGAGATACATCTGGGAATACATCTAGAGATACATCTAGAGATACATCTGGGGATACATCTGGGAATACATCTGGGAATACATCTGGGAATACATCTAGAGATACATCTGGGAATACATCTAGAGATACATCTGGGAATACATCTAGAGATACATCTGGGAATACATCTGGGAATACATCTAGGGATACATCTGGGAATACATCTGGGAATACATCTAGAGATACATCTAGAGATACATCTGGGAATACATCTAGAGATACATCTAGAGATACATCTGGGAATACATCTAGAGATACATCTAGAGATACATCTGGGAATACATCTAGAGATACATCTGGGAATACATCTGGGAATACATCTGGGAATACATCTAGGGATACATCTGGGGATACATCTAGGGATACATCTGGGAATAGATCTAGAGATACATCTGGGAATACATCTAGAGATACATCTGGGAATACATCTAGAGATAAATCCAGAGATAAATCTAGAGATACATATAGAGATACATCTGGGGATACATCTAGAGATACATCTAGAGATACATCTGGGGATACATCTAGAGATACATCTAGGGATACATCTGGGAATACATCTGGGAATACATATAGAGATACATCTAGGGATACATCTGGAGATACATCTAGAGATACATCTGGGAATACATCTAGAGATACATCTGGGAATACATCTAGAGATACATCTAGGGATACATCTGGGGATACATCTAGAGATACATCTGGGAATACATCTAGAGATACATCTGGGAATACATCTAGAGATACATCTAGAGATACATCTGGGGATACATCTAGAGATACATCTGGGAATACATCTAGAGATACATCTAGAGATACATCTGGGGATACATCTAGAGATACATCTGGGGATACATCTGGGAATACATCTAGGAATACATCTAGGGATACATCTAGAGATACATCTGGGAATACATCTAGAGATACATCTAGAGATACATCTAGAGATACATCTAGAGATACATCTGGGGATACATCTGGGGATACATCTAGAGATACATCTGGGGATACATCTGGGGATACATCTGGGGATACATCTAGAGATACATCTGGGAATACATCTAGAGATACATCTGGGAATACATCTAGAGATACATCTGGGAATACATCTGGGAATACATCTAGGGATACATCTGGGAATACATCTAGGGATACATCTAGGGATACATCTGGGGATACATCTGGGAATACATCTAGAGATACATCTAGAGATACATCTGGGAATACATCTAGAGATACATCTAGAGATACATCTGGGAATACATCTGGGAATACATCTGGGAATACATCTAGGGATACATCTGGGGATACATCTAGGGATACATCTGGGAATAGATCTAGAGATACATCTGGGAATACATCTAGAGATACATCTGGGAATACATCTAGAGATAAATCCAGAGATAAATCTAGAGATACATATAGAGATACATCTGGGGATACATCTAGAGATACATCTAGGGATACATCTAGAGATACATCTAGGGATACATCTGGGAATACATCTGGGGATACATCTAGAGATACATCTAGGGATACATCTAGAGATACATCTAGGGATACATCTAGGGATACATCTAGAGATACATCTGGGAATACATCTAGAGATACATCTGGGGATACATCTAGAGATACATCTGGGGATACATCTAGAGATACATCTAGGGATACATCTGGGAATACATCTGGGAATACATATAGAGCTACATCTAGGGATACATCTGGAGATACATCTAGAGATACATCTGGGAATACATCTAGAGATACATCTGGGAATACATCTAGAGATACATCTGGGAATACATCTAGAGATACATCTAGGGATACATCTGGGGATACATCTAGAGATACATCTGGGAATACATCTAGAGATACATCTGGGAATACATCTAGAGATACATCTGGGAATACATCTAGAGATACATCTAGAGATACATCTGGGGATACATCTGGGAATACATCTAGGGATACATCTAGGGATACATCTAGAGATACATCTGGGAATACATCTAGAGATACATCTAGAGATACATCTAGAGATACATCTAGAGATACATCTGGGAATACATCTAGAGATACATCTAGAGATACATCTGGGAATACATCTGGGAATACATCTAGAGATACATCTAGAGATACATCTGGGAATACATCTAGAGATACATCTAGAGATACATCTAGAGATACATCTAGAGATACATCTAGAGATACATCTAGAGATACATCTAGAGATACATCTAGAGATACATCTAGAGATACATCTAGAGATACATCTAGAGATACATCTGGGAATACATCTAGAGATACATCTGGGAATACATCTAGAGATACATCTGGGAATACATCTAGAGATACATCTAGGGATACATCTGGGGATACATCTAGAGATACATCTGGGAATACATCTAGAGATACATCTGGGAATACATCTAGAGATACATCTGGGAATACATCTAGAGATACATCTAGAGATACATCTGGGGATACATCTGGGAATACATCTAGGGATACATCTAGGGATACATCTAGAGATACATCTGGGAATACATCTAGAGATACATCTAGAGATACATCTAGAGATACATCTGGGAATACATCTAGAGATACATCTAGAGATACATCTGGGAATACATCTGGGAATACATCTAGAGATACATCTAGAGATACATCTGGGAATACATCTAGAGATACATCTAGAGATACATCTAGAGATACATCTAGAGATACATCTAGAGATACATCTAGAGATACATCTAGAGATACATCTAGAGATACATCTAGAGATACATCTAGAGATACATCTAGAGATACATCTGGGAATACATCTAGAGATACATCTGGGAATACATCTAGAGATACATCTAGGGATACATCTGGGGATACATCTGGGGATACATCTAGAGATACATCTGGGAATACATCTAGAGATACATCTGGGAATACATCTAGAGATACATCTGGGAATACATCTAGAGATACATCTAGAGATACATCTAGAGATACATCTGGGGATACATCTGGGAATACATCTAGGGATACATCTAGGGATACATCTAGAGATACATCTGGGAATACATCTAGAGATACATCTAGAGATACATCTAGAGATACATCTGGGAATACATCTAGAGATACATCTAGAGATACATCTGGGAATACATCTGGGAATACATCTAGAGATACATCTGGGAATACATCTAGAGATACATCTGGGAATACATCTAGAGATACATCTAGAGATACATCTAGAGATACATCTAGAGATACATCTAGAGATACATCTAGAGATACATCTAGAGATACATCTAGAGATACATCTAGAGATACATCTAGAGATACATCTAGAGATACATCTAGAGATACATCTAGAGATACATCTAGAGATACATCTAGAGATACATCTAGAGATACATCTAGAGATAGATCTAGAGATAGATCTAGAGATAGATCTGGGAATACATCTAGAGATACATCTAGAGGTACATCTGGGGATACATCTAGAGATACATCTAGAGATACATCTAGAGATACATCTAGAGATACATCTAGAGATACATCTAGAGATACATCTAGAGATACATCTAGAGATACATCTAGAGATACATCTGGGGATACATCTAGAGATACATCTGGGGATACATCTAGAGATACATCTGGGAATACATCTGGGAATACATCTAGAGATACATCTGGATACATCTGGGAATACATCTAGAGATACATCTGGGATACATCTAGAGATACATCTGGGGATACATCTAGAGATACATCTGGGGATACATCTGGGGATACATCTAGAGATACATCTAGAGATACATCTGGGAATACATCTAGAGATACATCTGGGAATACATCTAGAGATACATCTGGGAATACATCTAGGGATACATCTGGGAATACATCTAGAGATACATCTGGGAATACATCTAGAGATACATCTAGAGATACATCTGGGGATACATCTGGGAATACATCTAGAGATACATCTGGGAATACATCTAGAGATACATCTAGAGATACATCTGGGAATACATCTGGGGATACATCTAGGGATACATCTGGGGATACATCTAGGGACACATCTGGGAATACATCTAGGGATAGATCTAGAGATAGATCTGGGAATACATCTAGAGATACATCTAGAGGTACATCTGGGGATACATCTAGAGATACATCTAGAGATACATCTAGAGATACATCTAGAGATACATCTAGAGATACATCTGGGGATACATCTGGGGATACATCTGGGGATACATCTAGAGATACATCTGGGGATACATCTAGAGATACATCTGGGGATACATCTAGAGATACATCTGGGAATACATCTGGGAATACATCTAGAGATACATCTGGATACATCTGGGATACATCTAGAGATACATCTGGGGATACATCTAGAGATACATCTGGGGATACATCTAGAGATACATCTGGGGATACATCTGGGAATACATCTGGGAATACATCTAGAGATACATCTAGAGATACATCTAGAGATACATCTAGAGATACATCTAGAGATACATCTAGAGATACATCTAGAGATACATCTAGAGATACATCTAGAGATACATCTAGAGATACATCTAGAGATACATCTAGAGATACATCTAGAGATACATCTAGAGATAGATCTAGAGATAGATCTAGAGATAGATCTAGAGATAGATCTAGAGATAGATCTGGGAATACATCTAGAGATACATCTAGAGGTACATCTGGGGATACATCTAGAGATACATCTAGAGATACATCTAGAGATACATCTAGAGATACATCTAGAGATACATCTAGAGATACATCTAGAGATACATCTAGAGATACATCTAGAGATACATCTGGGGATACATCTAGAGATACATCTGGGGATACATCTAGAGATACATCTGGGAATACATCTGGGAATACATCTAGAGATACATCTGGATACATCTGGGAATACATCTAGAGATACATCTGGGATACATCTAGAGATACATCTGGGGATACATCTAGAGATACATCTGGGGATACATCTGGGGATACATCTAGAGATACATCTAGAGATACATCTGGGAATACATCTAGAGATACATCTGGGAATACATCTAGAGATACATCTGGGAATACATCTAGGGATACATCTGGGAATACATCTAGAGATACATCTGGGAATACATCTAGAGATACATCTAGAGATACATCTGGGGATACATCTGGGAATACATCTAGAGATACATCTGGGAATACATCTAGAGATACATCTAGAGATACATCTGGGAATACATCTGGGGATACATCTAGGGACACATCTGGGGATACATCTAGGGACACATCTGGGAATACATCTAGGGATAGATCTAGAGATAGATCTGGGAATACATCTAGAGATACATCTAGAGGTACATCTGGGGATACATCTAGAGATACATCTAGAGATACATCTAGAGATACATCTAGAGATACATCTAGAGATACATCTGGGGATACATCTGGGGATACATCTGGGGATACATCTGGGGATACATCTAGAGATACATCTGGGGATACATCTAGAGATACATCTGGGGATACATCTAGAGATACATCTGGGAATACATCTGGGAATACATCTAGAGATACATCTGGATACATCTGGGATACATCTAGAGATACATCTGGGGATACATCTAGAGATACATCTGGGGATACATCTAGAGATACATCTGGGGATACATCTAGAGATACATCTGGGAATACATCTGGGAATACATCTAGAGATACATCTGGGAATACATCTAGAGATACATCTGGGAATACATCTAGGGATACATCTGGGAATACATCTAGAGATACATCTGGGAATACATCTAGAGATACATCTAGAGATACATCTGGGGATACATCTGGGAATACATCTAGAGATACATCTGGGAATACATCTAGAGATACATCTAGAGATACATCTGGGAATACATCTGGGGATACATCTAGGGATACATCTGGGGATACATCTAGGGACACATCTGGGAATACATCTAGGGATACATCTAGATATACATCTGGGAATACATCTAGAGATACATCTAGAGATACATCTGGGAATACATCTAGAGATACATCTAGAGATACATCTAGAGATACATCTAGAGATACATCTGGGAATACATCTAGAGATACATCTGGGGATACATCTAGAGATACATCTGGGGATACATCTAGAGATACATCTGGGGATACATCTAGAGATACATCTGGGGATACATCTAGAGATACATCTAGAGATACATCTGGAGATACATCTGGAGATACATCTGGGAATACATCTAGATATACATCTGGGGATACATCTGGGAATACATCTAGGGATACATCTAGAGATACATCTGGGAATACATCTAGAGATACATCTATAGATGCATCTGGGAATACATCTGGGGATACATCTAGGGATACATCTAGGGATACATCTGGGAATACATCTAGAGATACATCTAGAGATACTTCTAGAGATACTTCTAGAGATACTTCTAGAGATACTTCTAGAGATACTTCTAGAGATACTTCTAGAGATACTTCTAGAGATACTTCTAGAGATACATCTGGGAATACATCTGGGGATACATCTGGGAATACATCTGGGAATACATCTGGGAATACATCTAGGGATACATCTGGGGATACATCTAGGGATACATCTAGGGATACATCTAGGGATACATCTAGGGATACATCTAGGGATACATCTAGGGATACATCTAGAGATACATCTAGAGATACATCTGGGGATACATCTAGAGATACATCTAGAGATACATCTGGAGATACATCTAGAGATACATCTAGAGATACATCTAGAGATACATCTAGAGATACATCTAGAGATACATCTAGAGATACATCTGGGGATACATCTGGGGATACATCTGGGGATACATCTAGAGATACATCTGGGGATACATCTAGAGATACATCTAGGGATACATCTGGGGATACATCTGGGGATACATCTAGAGATACATCTGGGGATACATCTAGAGATACATCTGGGAATACATCTGGGAATACATCTGGGAATACATCTAGAGATACATCTGGGATACATCTAGAGATACATCTGGGGATACATCTAGAGATACATCTAGAGATACATCTGGGAATACATCTGGGAATACATCTGGGAATACATCTGGGAATACATCTGGGAATACATCTAGAGATACATCTGGGAATACATCTAGGGATACATCTGGGAATACATCTAGAGATACATCTAGAGATACATCTGGGAATACATCTAGAGATACATCTGGGAATACATCTAGAGATACATCTAGAGATACATCTGGGGATACATCTGGGAATACATCTAGAGATACATCTGGGAATACATCTAGAGATACATCTAGAGATACATCTAGGAATACATCTGGGAATACATCTGGGGATACATCTGGGGATACATCTAGGGATACATCTAGGGACACATCTAGGGATACATCTAGGGACACATCTGGGGATACATCTAGAGATACATCTAGAGATACATCTAGAGATACATCTAGGGATACATATGGGGATACATCTAGGAATACATCTAGAGATACATCTAGAGATACATCTAGAGATACATCTAGAGCTACATCTAGAGCTACATCTAGAGATACATCTAGAGCTACATCTAGAGATACATCTAGAGATACATCTAGAGATACTTCTAGAGATACTTCTAGAGATACTTCTAGAGATACTTCTAGAGATACATCTGGGAATACATCTGGGAATACATCTGGGAGTACATCTGGGAGTACATCTAGGGATACATCTAGGGATACATCTGGGAATACATCTAGGGATACATCTGGGGATACATCTAGGGATACATCTAGGGATACATCTAGGGATACATCTAGAGATACATCTAGAGATACATCTAGAGATACATCTAGAGATACATCTAGAGATACATCTAGAGATACATCTAGAGATACTTCTAGAGATACATCTAGAGATACATCTGGGAATACATCTGGGGATACATCTAGGGATACATCTGGGAATACATCTAGGGATACATCTGGGGATACATCTGGGAGTACATCTATGGATACATCTAGGGATACATCTGGGAATACATCTGGGAATACATCTAGGGATACATCTAGGGATACATCTAGGGATACATCTAGGGATACATCTAGAGATACATCTAGAGATACATCTAGAGATACATCTAGAGATACATCTAGAGATACATCTAGAGATACATCTAGAGATACATCTAGAGATACATCTAGAGATACATCTAGGGATACATCTAGGGATACATCTAGGGATACATCTGGAGATACATCTAGAGATACATCTGGGAATACATCTAGAGATACATCTGGGAATACATCTAGAGATACATCTGGGGATACATCTGGGGATACATCTGGGAATACATCTAGGGATACATCTAGAGATACATCTAGAGATACATCTG
>NC_060190.1:83701400-83706400 GCF_021184085.1 Oncorhynchus gorbuscha
CCAGTGACATTGTGTCTGTCTGTAGGCCAGTGACATTGTGTCTGTCTGTAGGCCAGTGACATTGTGTCTGTCTGTAGGCCAGTGACATTGTGTCTGTCTGTAGGCCAGTGACATTGTGTCTGTCTGTAGGCCAGTGACATTGTGTCTGTCTGTAGGCCAGTGACATTGTGTCTGTCTGTAGGCCAGTGACATTGTGTCTGTCTGTAGGCCAGTGACATTGTGTCTGTCTGTAGGCCAGTGACATTGTGTCTGTCTGTAGGCCAGTGACATTGTGTCTGTCTGTAGGCCAGTGACATTGTGTCTGTCTGTAGGCCAGTGACATTGTGTCTGTCTGTAGGCCAGTGACATTGTGTCTGTCTGTAGGCCAGTGACATTGTGTCTGTCTGTAGGCCAGTGACATTGTGTCTGTCTGTAGGCCAGTGACATTGTGTCTGTCTGTAGGCCAGTGACATTGTGTCTGTCTGTAGGCCAGTGACATTGTGTCTGTCTGTAGGCCAGTGACATTGTGTCTGTCTGTAGGCCAGTGACATTGTGTCTGTCTGTAGGCCAGTGACATTGTGTCTGTCTGTAGGCCAGTGACATTGTGTCTGTCTGTAGGCCAGTGACATTGTGTCTGTCTGTAGGCCAGTGACATTGTGTCTGTCTGTAGGCCAGTGACATTGTGTCTGTCTGTAGGCCAGTGACATTGTGTCTGTCTGTAGGCCAGTGACATTGTGTCTGTCTGTAGGCCAGTGACATTGTGTCTGTCTGTAGGCCAGTGACATTGTGTCTGTCTGTAGGCCAGTGACATTGTGTCTGTCTGTAGGCCAGTGACATTGTGTCTGTCTGTAGGCCAGTGACATTGTGTCTGTCTGTAGGCCAGTGACATTGTGTCTGTCTGTAGGCCAGTGACATTGTGTCTGTCTGTAGGCCAGTGACATTGTGTCTGTCTGTAGGCCAGTGACATTGTGTCTGTCTGTAGGCCAGTGACATTGTGTCTGTCTGTAGGCCAGTGACATTGTGTCTGTCTGTAGGCCAGTGACATTGTGTCTGTCTGTAGGCCAGTGACATTGTGTCTGTCTGTAGGCCAGTGACATTGTGTCTGTCTGTAGGCCAGTGACATTGTGTCTGTCTGTAGGCCAGTGACATTGTGTCTGTCTGTAGGCCAGTGACATTGTGTCTGTCTGTAGGCCAGTGACATTGTGTCTGTCTGTAGGCCAGTGACATTGTGTCTGTCTGTAGGCCAGTGACATTGTGTCTGTCTGTAGGCCAGTGACATTGTGTCTGTCTGTAGGCCAGTGACATTGTGTCTGTCTGTAGGCCAGTGACATTGTGTCTGTCTGTAGGCCAGTGACATTGTGTCTGTCTGTAGGCCAGTGACATTGTGTCTGTCTGTAGGCCAGTGACATTGTGTCTGTCTGTAGGCCAGTGACATTGTGTCTGTCTGTAGGCCAGTGACATTGTGTCTGTCTGTAGGCCAGTGACATTGTGTCTGTCTGTAGGCCGGTGACATTGTGTCTGTCTGTAGGCCGGTGACATTGTGTCTGTCTGTAGGCCGGTGACATTGTGTCTGTCTGTAGGCCGGTGACATTGTGTCTGTCTGTAGGCCGGTGACATTGTGTCTGTCTGTAGGCCAGTGACATTGTGTCTGTCTGTAGGCCAGTGACATTGTGTCTGTCTGTAGGCCAGTGACATTGTGTCTGTCTGTAGGCCAGTGACATTGTGTCTGTCTGTAGGCCAGTGACATTGTGTCTGTCTGTAGGCCAGTGACATTGTGTCTGTCTGTAGGCCAGTGACATTGTGTCTGTCTGTAGGCCAGTGACATTGTGTCTGTCTGTAGGCCAGTGACATTGTGTCTGTCTGTAGGCCAGTGACATTGTGTCTGTCTGTAGGCCAGTGACATTGTGTCTGTCTGTAGGCCAGTGACATTGTGTCTGTCTGTAGGCCAGTGACATTGTGTCTGTCTGTAGGCCAGTGACATTGTGTCTGTCTGTAGGCCAGTGACATTGTGTCTGTCTGTAGGCCAGTGACATTGTGTCTGTCTGTAGGCCAGTGACATTGTGTCTGTCTGTAGGCCAGTGACATTGTGTCTGTCTGTAGGCCAGTGACATTGTGTCTGTCTGTAGGCCAGTGACATTGTGTCTGTCTGTAGGCCAGTGACATTGTGTCTGTCTTTCACATTAGTTGCATTCTAACTGTTAAGAAGAGATCTTCCTCTCATCACTGGTTTATTCGTTTATTGCTTTAGGTGTGTTTGTGTGCGTGTGTGTGTGTGTGTTAGACTCTGATATAATGCCGGTGTGTGTGTTTCTGGTGTGTGTGTTTGACAATGTCTAAGTGTATGTGTGTGTGTGTGTGAGATTGTGTTAGACTGTGATACAATATACACTACTGTTCAAAAGGTTTGGGTCACTTAGAAATGTCCTTGTTTTTGATAGAAAAGACAAAAAATGTTTCCGTTAAAATAACATCAAATTGATCAGAAATACAGTGTAGACATTGTCAATGTTGTAAATGACTATTGTAGCTGGAAACGGCTGACCTTTAATGGAATATCTACAGAGGCCCATTATCAACAACCATCACTCCTGTGTTCAATTGGCACCCTGTGTTAGCTAATCCAATGTTTTCATTTTATAACTGGTTCGAGCCAGTTTGCGCTGTTCTATGAAGGGAGTAGTACACAGCATTGAACGCTTCAGTTTCTTGGCAATTTCTCCCATGGAATAGCCTTAATTTCTGAGAACAAATGTTTCTGGCCATTTTGAGCCTGTAATCGAACCCACAAATGCTGATGCTCCCAATACTCAACTAGTCTAGTCTAAAGGACAGTTTTTTGCTTCTTTAATCAGAACAACGGTTTTCAGCTGTGCTAACATAGGGGTTTCTAATGATCAATTAGCCTTTTAAAATCATAAACTTAGCTAACAGAATGTGCCATTGGAGCACAGGAGTGATTGTTGCTGGTAATGGGCCTCTGTAGATATTCCATAAAAAAAAAAATCTGCCTTTTCCAGCTACAATAGTCATTTTTTACAACATGAACAATGTCTACATTGTATTTCTGATCAATTTGATGTTATTTTAAATGGACAAAAAAGTTATTTTCTTTCAGAAATATTTGAGCGGTAGTGTATGTGTTAGACTGTGATAGAATGTGTGTTAGTGTGTGTGTGTGTTAGACTGTGATAGAATGTGTGTTAGTGTGTGTGTGTGTGTTAGACTGTGATAGAATGTGTGTTAGTGTGTGTGTGTGTTAGACTGTGATAGAATGTGTGTTAGTGTGTGTGTGTGTGTGTTAGACTGTGATAGAATGTGTGTGTGAGAGACTGATAGAATGTGTGTGTGTTTGTGCACGTGTGTGTGTGTGTGTTAGACTGTGATAGTGTGTGTGTGTGAGACTGTGATAGTGTGTGTTAGACTGTGATAGAATGTGTTTGTGTGTGTGTGTGTTAGACTGTGATAGAATGTGTGTAGTGTGTGTGTTAGACTGTGATAGAATGTGTGTGTGAGAGACTGATAGAATGTGTGTGTGTTTGTGCACGTGTGTGTGTGTGTGTTAGACTGTGATAGTGTGTGTGTGTGAGACTGTGATAGTGTGTGTTAGACTGTGATAGAATGTGTTTGTGTGTGTGTGTGTTAGACTGTGATAGAATGTGTGTAGTGTGTGTGTTAGACTGTGATAGAATGTGTGTTAGTGTGTGTGTGTTAGACTGTGATAGAATGTGTGTTAGTGTGTGTGTGTGTTAGACTGTGATAGAATGTGTGTTAGTGTGTGTGTGTGTTAGACTGTGATAGAATGTGTGTTAGTGTGTGTGTGTGTTAGACTGTGATAGAATGTGTGTTAGTGTGTGTGTGTGTTAGACTGTGATAGAATGTGTGTTAGTGTGTGTGTGTGTGTGTGTTAGACTGTGATAGAATGTGTGTGAGAGACTGATAGAATGTGTGTGTGTTTGTGCACGTGTGTGTGTGTGTGTGTGTGTTAGACTGTGATAGTGTGTGTGTGTGTGTTAGACTGTGTGTGTGTGTGTGTGTGAGAGACTGATAGAATGTGTGTGTGTTTGTGCACGTGTGTGTGTGTGTGTGTGTGTGTGTGACTGTGATAGTGTGTGTGTGTGAGACTGTGATAGTGTGTGTTAGACTGTGATAGAATGTGTTTGTGTGTGTGTGTTAGACTGTGATAGAATGTGTGTAGTGTGTGTGTGTGTTAGACTGTGATAGAATGTGTGTTAGTGTGTGTGTGTGTTAGACTGTGATAGAATGTGTGTTAGTGTGTGTGTGTGTTAGACTGTGATAGAATGTGTGTTAGTGTGTGTGTGTGTTAGACTGTGATAGAATGTGTGTTAGTGTGTGTGTGTGTTAGACTGTGATAGAATGTGTGTGTGAGAGACTGATAGAATGTGTGTGTGTTTGTGCACGTGTGTGTGTGTGTGTGTGTGTGTTAGACTGTGATAGTGTGTGTGTGTGTGTTAGACTGTGTGTGTGTGTGTGTGTGTGTTAGACTGTGTGTGTGTGTGTGTGTGTTAGACTGTGATAGAATGTGTGTGTGAGAGACTGATAGAATGTGTGTGTGTTTGTGCACGTGTGTGTGTGTGTGTGTGTTAGACTGTGGTAGAATGTGTGTGTGTATACGTGTGCTAGACTGTGATGGTGTGTGTGTGTTAGACTGTGATAGAATGTGTGTGTGTATACGTGTGCTAGACTGTGATGGTGTGTGTGTGTTAGACTGTGGTAGAATGTGTGTGTGTATACGTGTGCTAGACTGTGATGGTGTGTGTGTGTTAGACTGTGGTAGAATGTGTGTGTGTATACGTGTGCTAGACTGTGATGGTGTGTGTGTGTTAGACTGTGATAGAATGTGTGTAGTGTGTGTGTGTGTTAGACTGTGATAGAATGTGTGTGTGTTAGACTGTGTGTGTGTGTGTGTGTGTTAGACTGTGTGTGTGTGTGTGTTAGACTGTGATAGAATGTGTGTGTGAGAGACTGATAGAATGTGTGTGTGTTTGTGCACGTGTGTGTGT
>NC_060190.1:83711400-83734998 GCF_021184085.1 Oncorhynchus gorbuscha
AGTACATACACACAACATGTAGGTCACATGGGGGAGAGGCATGGTGCCATGTTGCTTTATTTGTTTCTTGAAACCAGGTTTACTGTCCATGACAGTACATACACACAACATGTAGGTCACATGGGGGAGAGGCATGGTGCCATGTTGCTTTATTTGTTTCTTGAAACCATGTTTGCTGTTCACTTGCACAATATGAGATGGGAGTTCCATTCACTAGTGGCTCTGTATAATACTGTACGCCTCCCTGAATTTGTTCTGGACCTGGGGACTGTGAAAAGACCCCTGGTGGCGTAAGTGTGTGTGTCAGCGTTGTGTGTAAGATGACTATGCAAATCATTTGGAATATCCAACACATCAACGTTTCTTATAAAAAGAAGTGATGCAGTCAGTCTTTCCTCAACTCTTAGCCAAGATAATTATTAATTATATTAGCCCTCTGATTACAATGAAGAGCAACACGTGCCGGTCTGTTCTGTGCCAGCTGCAGCTTAACTAGGTATTTCTTTGCAGCACTTGGCCATGTGACTGGGCAATAATCAAGAGAAGATTAAACTAGAGCCTGCAAGACTGGAGTGTGGTGTCAAAAAAAGCATAGCAACTCTTTATTACGGACAGACCTCTCTCCATCTTTACAACCACCGAATCTATCATTTTTGATGACAGTTTACAAACTAAGGTAACACCAAGTAATTTTGTCTCCTCAACTTGTTCAACAGCCACACCATTCATTACCAGATTCAGTGGAGGTCTAGACCTTAGGGAATGATTTGTACCAAATACAACGCTCTTAGTTTTAGAGATGTTCAGGACCAGTTTATTACTGGCCATCCATTCTAAAACAGACCAACTCTTTGTTAAGGGTTTCAGTGACTTCATTAGCTGTGGTTGCTGATGCGTATATGGTTTAATCATCAGAAAACGTCGACACATGCTTTGTTTAATGCCAGTGGCAGTTCATTGATAAAAATGTAAAAGAGTAGAGGGACTAGAGAGCTGCCCTGCGGTACACCACACTTTACATGGTTAACATTAGAGAAGTTTCAATTAAAAGCAAACCCTTTGTGTTCTATTAGACATCTCTGATTCCATGGCAGAGGTTGAAAAGCCATAACACATACAGTACCAGTCAACTTGACACACCAACTCATTCAAGGGTTTTTCTTTATTTCTACAAATAACTAACTTGTAGAATATTAGTGAATACATCAGAACTATGAAATGACACATGGAATCATGTGGTAACCAAAGTGTTAAACAAATCAAAATAGATTTTAGATTCTTCAAAGTAGCCATGTACTCTTGGATTTTTAAATGATACTATGATGGTAAAATGCAGACTGTCAGGTAACTTCACATCGGGTGAATCGTTTAGAAATTACAGCACAAATATGTGAGAAAGTTAGACACACAAATATCATACCCCCAAGACATGCTAACATCTCACTATTACAATAACAAGGGAGGTTAGCATTTTTAGGGAGGCATGATATGTGGGTCTATGACTTTTGTACAAATCATTACTCACGATTCATTCAGGATTTTCTGTAATCATGGTAGCATCCACATTCATGTAGAAGTGTTTAAAAACATATTCTATGGGGAGCACGTGATGCCGCGGAGCTGAGCAGACGTTGACAAACCAAGCTTTTCAAAGTTATTCTATTTTTACCTAAATAACAACGTTGAAACAATATTCTAACATCGGCTGATAAATTGTTAAGTACTTACCTTCACAAAGAGCCATGGACCTCCGACCGAGAGGCAAGAAGGACGACCAAAACGTTGTTGATTCCCAAGATAACGATAACACTACAGCTAGCAAGATTAGCATTAGCCCTCATAACTCAGACGACAGTTCCAGACTGTTGCTCTCAGCAGCCTCTTGCGAGCCTGCCGACATGCTGTCTACTCTCACATAGCGGCGCAATTACATCTCTCTCTGGGAGGAAGGGTGGGGTGCATGTTCTCTTTTTAAACTCGCGCTGCTAAAACTCTTGACCACTGCTACTTCAACTTCCGGGATGCCTGCAAGGCACTCCCCCGCCATCCCTTTGGCATATCTGACCACTTCGCCACCTTGCTCCTCCCTTCCTATAGACAGAAAATCAAACAGGAGGTACCTGTGCCAAGGAATACTCAATGCTAGTCTGACCAGCCGGAATCCACGCTTCAAGATGGTTTTGATCACGCGGACTGGGATATGTTCCAGGTAGGCTCTGGGAACAACAGACTGATATATTGACTGAGTTTATCAGGAAGTGTATAGGAGATGTTGTACCCACTATGACTATTTAAACCTATCCTAACCAGAAACCGTGGATAGATGGCACTATTCGCCCAAAACTGAAAGCACGAACCATCGCATTTAACGATGGCAAGGTGACTGGGAATATGGCAATCAAACAGGCAAAACATCAAAATAGAGTCAAAGTGGAGTCGCAATTCAACGGCTCAGACACGAGACGTAGTCGGCAGGGTCTTCAATCATAGACTACAAAGGGAAAACCAGACACGTTTCATACACCGAAGTCTTAATTCCAGACAAGCTAAACACCTTCTTCGCCTGCTTTGAGGATAACACAGTGCCACAAACGCGGCCCGCTACCAAGGGATGTGGGTTCTTCTTCTCCGTGACCAACAGGAGTAAGACATTTAAGCGTGTTAACCCTCGCAAGGTTGCCGGCCCAGACGGAATTCGTAGCCACGTCCTCAGAGCATGCGCAGACCAGCTGGCTAGAGTGTTTACAGACATTTTCAATCTCACCCAATCCCAGTCTGTTGTCCCCACAGGTTTCAAGATGTCCACCATTGTTCCTATACCCAAGAAAGCAAAGATAACTAAATTACTATCGCCCCGTAGCACTCACTTCTGCCATCATGAAATGCTTTGAGAGACCAGTCAAGGATCATATCATCTCTACCTTACCTGCCACCCTAGACCTACTTAAATTTTTACAAATGTAACCCTTATTTCATCAGGTAAGTTGACTGGTACCGCCCCAATAGATTTGAGTTTAGATTTCCTTACAGCCCCAATAGATCCACAGATGATGCAATCGCCATCACTCTGCACACTGTCCTATCCCATCTGGACAAGAGGAATACCTACGTAAGAATGCTGTTCATTGACTTTAGCTCAGCATTCACCACCATAGTACCCTCCAAACTCATCATTAAGCTTGAGGCCCACAATCAATCACCTCCTCTACTCCCTGTTCACCCATGACTGCATGGCTAAGCACGCCTCCAACTCAATCATCAAGTTTGCGGACGACACGACAGTAGTGGGCTTGAATACCAACAATGACGAGGAGGTGAGGGTCCTGGGAGTGTGGTGCCAGGAAAATAACCTCTCACCCAATGTCAACAAAACAAAGGAGCTGATTGTAGACTTCAGGAAACAGCAGAGGGAGCACCCCCCTATCCACATTGATGGGACCGCAGTGGAGAATGTGAAAAGCTTCAAGTTCCTCGGTGTACACATCACTGACATTCTGAAATGGTCCACACACAGACAGTGTGGTGAAGAAGGCACAACAGCACCTCTTCAACCACAGGAGGCTGAAGAAATTTGGTTTGGAACTGAAAACACTCAAACTTTTGCAGATGCACAATTGAGAGCATTCTGTCGGGCTATATCACAGCCTTGTACTACCCCACCCGCAGGTCTCTCCAGAGGGTAGTGCGATCTGCACAACACATCACCAAGGGCAAACTACCTGCCCTCCAGGACACCTACAGCACCTGATGTCACAGAAATGTCAAAAAGATCAAGGACAACAACCACCCAAGCCACTGCTTGTTCACCCCGCTATCATCCAGAAGGTGAAGTCAGTACAGGTGCATCAAAGCTGGGGCAGAGAGACTGAAAAACAGCTTCTATCTCAAGGCCATCAGACTGTTAAACAGCCATCACTAGCACATTAGATGCTGCCTTATATACATAGACTAGAAATCACTGGCCACTTTAATAATTGGAACACTAGTCACTTTAATAATGTTTACATATTTTGCATTACTCATCTCATATGTGTAGACAGTATTCTATCCTACTGGTTCTTAGTATCTGTATTACTCATCTCATATGTATAGACAGTATTCTATCCTATTCTACTGGTTCTTAGTCTATGCATTACTCATCTCATATGTGTAGACAGTATTCTATCCTATTCTACTGGTTCTTAGTCTATGCATTACTCATCTCATATGTATAGACAGTATTCTATCCTATTCTACTGGTTCTTAGTCTATGCATTACTCATCTAATAATAAAATAATAATAATATATGCCATTTAGCAGACGCTTTTATCCAAAGCGACTTACAGTCATGTGTGCATACATTCTACGTATGGGTGGTCCCGGGGATCGAACCCACTACCCTGGCATTACAAGCGCCATGCTCTACCAACTGAGCTACAGAAGGACCCATTCTACTGGTTCTTAGTCTATGTATTACTCATCTCATATGTGTAGACACTATTCTATCCTATTCTACTGGTTCTTAGTCTATGCATTACTCATCTCATATGTATAGACAGTATTCTATCCTATTCTACTGGTTCTTAGTCTATGCATTACTCATCTCATATGTATAGACAGTATTCTATCCTATTCTACTGGTTCTTAGTCTATGTATTACTCATCTCATATGTATAGACAGTATTCTATCCTGTTCTACTGGTTCTTAGTCTATGTATTACTCATCTCATATGTATAGACAGTATTCTATCCTGTTCTACTGGTTCTTAGTCTATGCATTACTCATCTCATATGTATAGACAGTATTCTATCCTGTTCTACTGGTTCTTAGTCTATGCATTACTCATCTCATATGTATAGACAGTATTCTATCCTATTCTACTGGTTCTTAGTCTATGTATTACTCATCTCATATGTATAGACAGTATTCTATCCTGTTCTACTGGTTCTTAGTCTATGCATTACTCATCTCATATGTATAGACAGTATTCTATCCTATTCTACTGGTTCTTAGTCTATGCATTACTCATCTCATATGTATAGACAGTATTCTATCCTATTCTACTGGTTCTTAGTCTATGTATTACTCATCTCATATGTATAGACAGTATTCTATCCTGTTCTACTGGTTCTTAGTCTATGCATTACTCATCTCATATGTATAGACAGTATTCTATCCTGTTCTACTGGTTCTTAGTCTATGCATTACTCATCTCATATGTATAGACAGTATTCTATCCTATTCTACTGGTTCTTAGTCTATGTATTACTCATCTCATATGTATAGACAGTATTCTATCCTGTTCTACTGGTTCTTAGTCTATGCATTACTCATCTCATATGTATAGACAGTATTCTATCCTATTCTACTGGTTCTTAGTCTATGCATTACTCATCTCATATGTATAGACAGTATTCTATCCTATTCTACTGGTTCTTAGTCTATGCATTACTCATCTCATATGTATAGACTGTATTCTATCCTATTCTACTGGTTCTTAGTCTATGCATTACTCATCTCATATGTATATACTGTATTCTATTCTACTGGTTCTTAGTCTATGCTGCTCTGACATTGCTCGTCCAAATATTTATATATTCTTAATTCCATTCCTTTACTTTAGATTGTGTATATTGATAGATATTACTGCTCTGTTGGAGCTAGAAACACAAGCTTTTAGCTACACCTGCAACAACATCTCTTAAACTCATGTGACATTTGATTGATTCTATTCCAAAATGACACACTACATTACTGACCATTGATTTCTACTGGGCACAAAATAATCCATTTCAAATCCAAAGTGCTGGAGTACAGAGCCAAAACAGCAAAACATGTATCACTGTCCCAATACTTTTGGAGCTCACTGTGTCACGGGCGTCTGCAGAAGTGGACCAAAGTGCAGCGTAGTGAACGTACCTATTGCAGCCAACAAAACAAGGCCACGACCGTGCCGCTTAACTTCAGCTATAATGCCTCTAACAAAGTCAACTACCCACACTGAAAATAGGGCAAAGGGGCTACCTAAGTATGGCCCCCAATCAGAGACAACGATAGACAGCTGTCCCTGATTGAGAACCATACCCGGCCAAAACATAGAAATAAAGAAACATAGAAAACAAAACATAGAATGCCCACCCCACATCACACCCTGACCAAACCAAATAGAGAAATCAAACGGCTCTCTAAGGTCAGGGCATGACACACTCTATGTTAATATGGGCTATTTTCAGCCCTTTCATGGGAAGCTTATCAGATAGGCATAACATGATGAAAATACAATACAAATAATTGTAGCTAATAGTCAGTCAACCAGGCTCTTGTGAGTGTCAGTTGGTGTATGAGTGTGTATATGTGATGTTGGACTGAAGCTACTGCCCCTGAAGCTCTCTTACTCATCCCAGGCTCTCTCTCCTTCTCTCTCTCTCTCTCTCTCTCTCTCTCTCTCTCTCTCTCTCTCTCTCTCTCTCTCTCTCCCCTTCTCTCTCTCTCTCTCTCCTTCTCTCTATGTGATGTTGGACTGAAGCTACTGCCCCTGAAGCTCTCTTACTCATCCCAGGCTCTCTCTCATTCTCTCTCTCTCTCCCCTTCTCTCTCTCCCCTTCTCTCTCTCTCTTTCTCTCTCTCTCTCCTTCTCTCCTTCTCTCCTCTCTCTCTCTCCTTCTCTCTCTCTCCCCTTCTCTCTCTCTCTCTCTCTCTCTCTCTCTCTCCTTCTCTCTCTGTCCCCTTCTCTCTCTCCCCTTCTCTCTCTCTCCCCTTCTCTCTCTCTCTTTCTCTCTCTCTCCCCTTCTCTCTCTCTCTCTCCCCTTCTCTCGCTCCCCTTCTCTCTCTCTCTCCTCTCTTGCTCCCCTTCTCTCTCTCTCGCTCTCTCTCCCCTTCTCTCTCTCCCCTTCTCTCTCTCCCCTTCTCTCTCTCTCTCCCCTTCTCTCTCTCTCTCCTCTCTCGCTCCCCTTCTCTCTCTCTCCCCTTCTCTCTCTCTCTCCCCTTCTCTCTCTCTCTCTCTCTCTCTCTCTCTCTCTCTCTCTCTCCCCTTCTCTCTCTCTCTCTCGCTCTCCCTCCTTCTCTCTCCCCTTCTCTCTCTCTCTCTCTCCCCTTCTCTCTCTCTCGCCCCTTCTCTCTCTCTCTCTCTCTCTCTCTCTCTCTCTCTCTCTCTCTCTCTCTCTCTCTCTCTCGCTCCCCTTCTCTCTCTCTCCCCTTCTCTCTCTCTCCCCTTCTCTCTCTCTCTCTCCCCTTCTCTCTCTCCTCTCTCGCTCCCCTCCTCTCTCTCTCCCCTTCTCTCTCTCTCTCTCCCCTTCTCTCTCTCTCGCTCCCCTTCTCTTTCTCTCTCTCTCTCCCCTTCTCTCTCTCTCCCCTTCTCTCTCTCTGCTCTCTCTTCCTCTCTGTTTAGAAGTCATCATGCTCTTTTCTTCCTTCTTCCTTTTCTACCTCTGAGTGAAGATGGATGGAATAGCTTTTAACCAGCTCAGAGTGATGAAATACATTCTGTATACAGAAGAACATTTTATTACTCCATCAGTCAGACCAAGTGTGTATCCCAAATGGTACCCTATTAATTGTTTAGTGTACTACTGTTGACGAGAGCCTATAGGGAATAGGGTGTAGCACTACTGTTGACCAGAGCCTATAGGGAATAGTGTGTCAATTGGGAGGCAAAGCCTTCTCCGCTCATCTCTGTTCTACACAGACACTAATGTAAGTTCCCCCTTAGTGTTTAGAATGTCCTTAATGTTTATCATGTTCATCATGTTTATATAATGTTTGTAATGACTACAAAGAGCAGGTGAATCTCTATTACCGTCAGCCAGCTTGGTTTCAACTGACACTGGGTGAAGGCATTAAAAACATGGCTTACTCAGTTAATTCAACTGGACTACATTATATGTGGCATCAGTCAGTTCAACTGGGCTACATTATATGTGGTATCAGTCAGTTCAACTGGACTACATTATTAATGGGCATCAGTCAGTTCAACTGGACTATATTATTAATGGGCATCAGTCAGTTCAACTGGACTACATTATTAATGGGTATCAGTCAGTTCAACTGGACTACATTATTAATGGGTATCAGTCAGTTCAACTGGACTACATTATTAATGGGCATCAGTCAGTTCAACTGGACTACATTATTAATGGGCATCAGTCAGTTCAACTGGACTATATTATTAATGGGCATCAGTCAGTTCAACTGGACAGTACATTATTAATGGGTATCAGTCAGTTCAACTGGACTACATTATTAATGGGTATCAGTCAGTTCAACTGGACTACATTATTAATGGGCATCAGTCAGTTCAACTGGACTACATTATTAATGGGCATCAGTCAGTTCAACTGGACTATATTATTAATGGGCATCAGTCAGTTCAACTGGACTACATTATTAATGGGTATCAGTCAGTTCAACTGGACTACATTATTAATGGGTATCAGTCAGTTCAACTGGACTACATTATTAATGGGCATCAGTCAGTTCAACTGGACTACATTATTAATGGGCATCAGTCAGTTCAACTGGACTATATTATTAATGGGCATCAGTCAGTTCAACTGGACTATATTATATGTGGTATCAGTCAGTTCAACTGGACTACATTATTAATGGGTATCAGTCAGTTCAACTGGACTACATTATTAATGGGTATCAGTCAGTTCAACTGGACTACATTATTAATGGGTATCAGTCAGTTCAACTGGACTATATTATATGTGGTATCAGTCAGTTCAACTGGACTATATTATATGTGGTATCAGTCAGTTCAACTAGACTACATTATTAATGGGTATCAGTCAGTTCAACTGGACTACATTATTAATGGGCATCAGTCAGTTCAACTGGACTACATTATTAATGGGTATCAGTCAGTTCAACTGGACTACATTATATGTGGTATCAGTCAGTTCAACTGGACTACATTATTAATGGGTATCAGTCAGTTCAACTGGACTACATTATTAATGGGCATCAGTCAGTTCAACTGGACTACATTATTAATGGGTATCAGTCAGTTCAACTGGACTACATTATATGTGGTATCAGTCAGTTCAACTGGACTACATTATTAATGGGTATCAGTCAGTTCAACTGGACTACATTATTAATGGGCATCAGTCAGTTCAACTGGACTACATTATTAATGGGCATCAGTCAGTTCAACTGGACTACATTATTAATGGGCATCAGTCAGTTCAACTGGACTACATTATTAATGGGCATCAGTCAGTTCAACTGGACTACATTATTAATGGGTATCAGTCAGTTCAACTGGACTATATTTTATGTGGTATCAGTCAGTTCAACTGGACTACATTATTAATGGGCATCAGTCAGTTCAACTGGACTACATTATTAATGGGTATCAGTCAGTTCAACTGGACTACATTATTAATGGGTATCAGTCAGTTCAACTGGACTATATTATATGTGGTATCAGTCAGTTCAACTGGACTACATTATTAATGGGCATCAGTCAGTTCAACTGGACTACATTATTAATGGGCATCAGTCAGTTCAACTGGACTACATTATTAATGGGCATCAGTCAGTTCAACTAGACTACATTATTAATGGGTATCAGTCAGTTCAACTGGACTACATTATTAATGGGCATCAGTCAGTTCAACTAGACTACATTATTAATGGGTATCAGTCTGTTCAACTGGACTACATTATTAATGGGCATCAGTCAGTTCAACTGGACTACATTATATGTGGTATCAGTCAGTTCAACTGGACTACATTATTAATGGGCATCAGTCAGTTCAACTGGACTACATTATATGTGGTATCAGTCAGTTCAACTGGACTACATTATATGTGGTATCAGTCAGTTCAACTGGACTATATTATTAATGGGTATCAGTCAGTTCAACTGGACTACATTATTAATGGGTATCAGTCAGTTCAACTGGACTACATTATTAATGGGTATCAGTCAGTTCAACTGGACTACATTATTAATGGGTATCAATCAGTTCAACTGGACTACATTATTAATGGGTATCAGTCAGTTCAACTGGACTACATTATTAATGGGCATCAGTCAGTTCAACTGGACTACATTATATGTGGTATCAGTCAGTTCAACTGGACTACATTATTAATGGGCATCAGTCAGTTCAACTGGACTACATTATTAATGGGTATCAGTCAGTTCAACTAGACTATATTATATGTGGTATCAGTCAGTTCAACTGGACTACATTATATGTGGTATCAGTCAGTTCAACTGGACTATATTATATGTGGTATCAGTCAGTTCAACTGGACTACATTATTAATGGGTATCAGTCAGTTCAACTGGACTATATTATATGTGGTATCAGTCAGTTCAACTGGACTACATTATTAATGGGTATCAGTCAGTTCAACTGGACTACATTATTAATGGGTATCAGTCAGTTCAACTAGACTATATTATATGTGGTATCAGTCAGTTCAACTGGACTACATTATATGTGGTATCAGTCAGTTCAACTGGACTATATTATATGTGGTATCAGTCAGTTCAACTGGACTACATTATTAATGGGCATCAGTCAGTTCAACTGGACTACATTATATGTGGTATCAGTCAGTTCAACTGGACTACATTATATGTGGTCATTGTGTCAGCCCAGGGGAGTCAGAGGTGAAACAAAACCAAATAAGACAGCAAGGGACCGTTTCATGGTGCTCAAAGCAGTTGTTCGATAATAAAGGTTGGGGGGGAATGGGGTGGGGAGAAATACAACTGAAAGGCCTCGCAGGGTGGGTCAACCTGTGTCCTGTGTGGCGGCTCCTTGCACCATCTGTGTTAATGCACAAAAGTGAGAGAGAGCGCGATAAGTCCGTGGTTTCAATCGTTATTCTCAACTTGCTCCGGGTGGCATGCTGCCTGGGAATGGGTCCTCTTCCTTTGGGGCAAAGAACAGGAAGAGAGAGAGACAGGTGAGTCAAACATTGCCTAGTATCTTCTTTGGCGTCAGATCGAGGTGCTTATCATACTCACTCTGGTTCTTCCAATGTCTAGGCATTTCCTCTGCCTGTCTGCCCAACCGCCCGCGTGGTCTAGGCATTTCCTCTGCCTGTCTGCCCAACCGCCCGCGTGTTCTAGGCATTCCCTCTGCCTGTCTGCCCAACCGCCCGCATGGTCGGTCTCTCTCGTAGCCTCTGGGACGGTCTCTCTCTTAGCCTCTGGGACGGTCTCTCTCGTAGTCTCTGGGATGCGGTACGGGCCTTAATCTCACCTTTTTCCAGATTCTGTGACAATGTCATGCTGGGCCACTGTGGTTATACCTGGAGATCTGTCGATAGTTGGGACCAAGCTGTAAAGTACTCTACTGTACTCTACAATTCTACACTCTACTACATCCTGCTACACCATCATGTACTCTACTACAATCTGCAAAAATCAACTACACTCAACTGTATACACTAATGTACTCTACAACACTCAAATAGACTATACTGTACTCTATTACACTCAACTATACTCTGCTGTGCCAAACTATACTACACTCTACTGTACTCTACAACACTATATTACACTCTACTGTACAACACTCTACTGTGCTCTACTACACTCTAATGTAGTCTACAACACTACTACACTCTACTGTGCTCAACTACATTACTGTACTCTGCTGCACTTTACTATACTCTACTGTATTATACTACACTTTACTGTAGTCTACTACACTCTACTGTAGTCTACCACACTACAGTGCTCAACTACAATACCGTATTCTACTACACTTTACTACACTCTACTGTAGTCTACTACACTCTACTGTACACTACTGCACACTACTGTACTCTACTGTGCTCAACTACATTACTGTACTCTACTACACTCTACTGTACTCTATACACTATTACACTCTAATGTACTGTACTACACTATACTGTACTCTACCATACTCTACTACCCTCTACTTCTCCCTGCTGTACTCTACTACACTATATTGTAGTCTACCACAATGTACTGTACTACACTGTACTCTACTGTACACTACATTTCTACACTGTATTGTACTCTACCAAACTGCTACAATCTACTACACTCTACTGTACTCTACTCTACCACACTCTACTGCACTCTACTGTACCACACTATACTATACTATGCCCTACACCACTCGACTACACCATACTGTACTCTACTACACTCTACTATACTCTGCTGTGCTCAACTCCATTACTGTACTACTTTACTCTACTACACTCTACTACACTCTACTGTGCTCAACTACATCACTGTATTCTACTACACTCTGCTGTGCTCTACAACACTCTACTGTGCTCAACTACATCACTGTATTCTACTACACTCTACTGTACTCTACTACACTCTGCTATACTCTACAGTACCATACTATACTATACTATGCTGTGCCCTACAACACTTGACTACACTATACTGTACTCTACTACACTCAACGGTACTCTATACACTATTACACTCTAATGTACTGTACTACACTATACTGTACTCTACCATACTCTACTACCCTCTACTACTCCCTGCTGTACTCTACTACACTATATTGTAGTCTACCACACTGTACTGTACTACACTGTACTCTACTGTACACTGCATTTCTACACTTTACTGTACTCTACCAAACTGCTACACTCTGCTACAATCTACTACACTCTACTGTACTCTACTCTACCACACTCTACTGCACTCTACTGTACCACACTATACTATACAATGCCCTACAACACTCGACTACACCATACTGTACTCTACTACACTCTACTATACTCTGCTGTGCTCAACTTCATTACTGTACTACTTTACTCTACTGTAGTCTACAACACTCTACTGTGCTCAACTACATCACTGTATTCTACTACACTCTACTGTAGTCTACAACACTCTACTGTGCTCAACTACATCACTATATTCTACTACACTCTACTGTACTCTCAACACTCTACTGTGCTCTACAACACTCTACTGTGCTCAACTACATCACTATATTCTACTACACTCTACTGTACTCTCAACACTCTACTGTGCTCTACAACACTCTACTGTGCTCTACAACACTCTACTGTGCTCAACTACATCACTATATTCTACTACACTCTACTGTACTCTACTGTACTATACTATACTCTACTGTATTCTACTACACTCTACTATACTCTGCTGTGCCACACTATACTATACTCTACAACACTCACATACACTCTACCGTACTCTAATACGCTATACTGTACTTTACTACACTATACTGTACTTTAATGTGCTCAACTGCATTACTGCACTACTACACTCTAATGTACTCTTCAACAATCTACTGTGCTCAACTACATTACTGTACTCTACTGCACTCTACTACACTATATTGTAGTCTACTACACTGTACTCTACTGTACACTAAACTTCTACACTGTACTGTACTCTACCAAACTGCTACAATCTACTACACAATACTGTACTCTACTACACGCTACTATACTCTGCTGTGCTCAACTTCATTACTGCACTACTTTACTCTACTGTACTCTACTACACTCTACTGTACTCAACCACATCACTGTACTCTACAACACTCTGCTATACTCTACTGTGCTCAACTTCATTACTGTACTACTTTACTCCACTGTACTCTACAACACTCTACTGTACTCTACTACACTCTACTGTACTCTACTGTACCATACCATACTATACTATGCTGTGCCCTACAACACTTGACTACACTATACTGTACTCTACTACACTTTACTGTACTCTATACACTATTACACTATAATATACTGTACTACACTATGCTGTACTCTACCATACTCTACTACCCTCTACTACTCCCTGCTGTACTCTACTACACTATATTGTAGTCTACCACACTGTACTGTACTACACTGTACTCTACTGTACACTACATTTCTACACTGTACGTACTCTACCAAACTGCTACACTCTGCTACAATCTACTACACTCTACTGTACTCTACTCTACCACACTCTACTGCACTCTACTCTACTGTATTCTACTGTATTCTACTATACTATACTGTATTCTACTACACTCTACTATACTCTGCTGTGCCACACTATACTATACTCTACAAACCTCACATACACTCTACTGTACTCAACTACATCACTGTATTCTACTACACTCTACTGCACTCTACTGTACTATACTATACTCTACTGTACTATACTGTATTCTACTACACTCTACTATACTCTGCTGTGCCACACTATACTATACTCTACAAAACTCACATACACTCTACTGTACTCCACAACACTCGCATACACTCTACTGTACTCTACTGTACTATACTATACTATACTGTACTCTACTACACTCTACTATACTCTGCTGTGCCACGCTATACTATACTCTACAACACTCACATACACTCTACTGTACTCTAATACACTATACTGTACTCTACTACACTATACTGTACTTTAATGTGCTCAACTGCATTACTGCACTACTACACTATACTGTACTCTACAACAATCTACTGTGCTCAACTACACTATATTGTAGTCTACTACACTGTACTCTACTGTACACTAAACTTCTACACTGTAATGTACTCTACCAAACTGCTACAATCTACTACACTCTACTGTACTCTACTACACTCTGCTATACTCTACTATACTATACTATACTGTGCCCTACAACACTTGACTACACGATACTGTACTCTACTACACTCTACTATACTCTGCTGTGCTGAACTTCATTACTGCACTACTTTACTCTACTGTACTCTACTACACTCTACTGTACTCAACTACATTACTGTATTCTACTACACTCTACAACACTCTGCTATACTCTACTGTACCACACTCTACTATACTCTGCTGTGCTCAACTTCATTACTGTACTACTTTACTCTACTGTACTCTACAACAGTCTACTGTACTCTACTACACCCTGCTATACTCTACTGTACCATACTATACTATGCTGTGCCCTACAACACTTGACTACACTATACTGTACTCTACTGTACTCTATACACTATTACACTCTAATGTACTGTACTACACTATACTGTACTCTACCATACTCTACTACCCTCTACTACTCCCTGCTGTACTCTACTACACTATATTGTAGTCTACCACACTGTACTGTACTACACTGTACTCTACTGTACACTACATTTCTACACTGTACTGTACTCTACCAAACTGCTACACTCTGCTACAATCTACTACACTCTACTGTACTCTACTCTACCACACTCTACTGCACTCTACTGTACCACACTATACTATACTATGCTGTGCCCTACAACACTCGACTACACCATACTGTACTCTACTACACTCTACTACACTATGCTGTGCTCAACTTCATTACTGCACTACTTTACTCTACTGTATTCTACTACACTCGACGGTGCTCTACTAGACCCTACTGCACTCGACGGTGCTCTACTGTACTCTACTACCCTCTACTGTACTCTACTACACTATATTGCAGTCTACTACACTGTACTGTACTACACCAAACTGTACTGTACACTACATTTATACACTGTACTGTACCACGCTGCTACTCTGCTACACTCTATTACACTCTACTGTACTCTACTACACTCTACTGTACTCTACTACACTATACTGTGTTCTACTACACTCTACTGTGCTCTACTACACTCTACTCTGCTCTACTACACTCTACTGTGCTCTACTACACTCTACTGTGTTCTACTGTACTGTGCCACACTGCACTATACTCTACCCTACAACACTCGACTACACCATACTGTACTCTACTACACTATACTATACTCTACTGTGCTCAACTACATTACTGTACCACTTTACTTTACTGTACTCTACTATATGCTACTGTACTCGATTACATCACTGCACTCTACTACACTCTACTGTACCACACAATACTATACTCAACTGTACTATACAACACTCAAATACACTCTACTGTACTCTGCTGTACTGTACCACACTATACTACACTCTACTATACAACACTCAACTACATTTTACTGTACTCTACTACACTCGACTGCACTCTAATACACTTGACTGTGCTCTACTACACTCGACTGCACTCTACTGCACTCTACTGTACTCTACTACAATCTACTGTACTCTACTGTGCTCAACTACATTACTGTACTCTATTACACTATACTGTACTCTAAAATACTCTACTACACTCGACTGTACTCTACTACACTCTACTGTACTCTACTGTGCACAACTACATTACTGTACTCTACTACACTATACTGTACTCTAACATACTCTACTACCCTCTACTACACTCTACAGTACACCACTACACTCTACAGTACTCCACTCCACTATACTGTACTACACTACTACACTCTACAGTGCTCTACGATACTCTACAGTGCTCTACTACACTCTGATGTACTTTAAAATACTGTACAACACGCTACTGTGCTCTATTGTGCTCAACTCCGTTATTCAACTACACTCAACTACACTCTACTGTACTCTGCTGTACTGTACCACACTATACTATACTCTACTGTACTCTGCAACACTCAACTACATTATACTGTACTCTACTGTGCTCGACTACATCACTGTACTCTACTACACTATACTGTGCTCTACTACACTCTACTATACTCTACTGTACTCTACAACACTCAAATACACTCTACTGTACTGTACCACACTACACTATACTCTCCTGTACTCTGCAACACTCAACTACATTATACGGTACTCTACTACATTCTACTGTACTCTACTACACTCTACTGTACTCTACTGTGCTCGACTACATCACTGTACTCTACTACACTCTACTGTACTCTACTGCACTATATTGCAGTCTACTACACTGTACTGTTCTACACCAAACTGTACTGTACACTACATTTATACACTGTACTGTACCACACTGCTACTCTGCTACACTCTATTACACTCTACTGTACTCTACTACACTCTACTGTACTCTACTACACTCTACTGTGTTCTACTACACTCTACTGTGCTCTAATACACTGTACTGTACCACACTACACTATACTCGTCTGTACTCTGCAACACTCAACTACACCATACTGTACTCTACTACACTCTACTGTACTCTACTACACTCTACTGTACTCTACAGTATGGTGCAAGTAGAGATACTGGGGTGCAAAGGAGCAAAGAAAAAATCATAATATGGGGATGAGGTAGTTGAGTGGGCTATTTACAGATGGGCTGTGTACAGGTACAACGATCGGTTAGCTGCTCAGATAGCTGATGTTTAAAGTCAGTGAGTGAGATATGTCTCCAACTTCAGTGATTTTTGCAATTGCCCAGTCATTGGCAGCAGAGAACTGGAAGGAAAGGCGGCCAAAGGCAGAATAGGCTTTGGGGATGACCAGTGAAATATACCTGCTGGAGCGAGTGTTATGTTGATTTTACCTTTTGTTCACCTAATACGTTTTTTGCCCGATTGGTTAGAGACTGTAAGTAAGCATTTCACTGTAAGGTCTGCAACAGTTGTATTCAGCGCACGTGGATTGGAGATGCACGTCCAATCCAACGAGCGTTAGGGTTGGGGCTAGTGCATGTTGGATTGAGATGCTTAATGTGAGTCTGGAAGGAGAGTTTACAGTCTAACCAGACACCTAGGTATTTATAATTGTCCACATATTCTAAGTCAGAACCGCCCAGAGTAGTGATGCTAGACGGGCAGGCAGGTGCGGGCAGCAATCAGTTGAATAACATGCATTTAGTTTTACTTGCATCGAAGAGCAGTTGGAGGCCACGGAATGAGTGTTGTATGGCATTGAAGCTCGTCTGGAGGTTTGTTACCACAGTGTCCAAAGAAGGGCCAGACATATACAGAATGGTGTTGTCTGCGTAGAGGTGGATCAGAGAATCACCAGCAGCAAGAGCGACATTATTGATGTATACAGAGAAAAGAGTTGTCCCAAGAATTGAACCCTGTGGTAACCCCATAGAGACTGCCAGAGGTCCGGACAACAGGCCCTCCAATTTAACACACTGAACTCTGTCTGATAAGTAGTTGGTGAACAATCGTTTAGGATCTTTCGTTTAGCCTGCCTGAGGTGCGCCCATGACCAGCTCAGAAACCATATTGCACAGCGCAGAAGGTAGCTCTACTGTATAGTACTGTACTCTACTACACTCCACAACACTCGGCTACACTCTGCTGTACTCTACTACACTCTTTGACACTACTAAACTTGACTGTAGTACACTCTACTGTACTCTACTTTGCTCTACTACATTCTACTACACTCTACTGTACTCTACTACACTATACTGTACTCTACCACGCTATACTGTACGCTACTACACTAATGTACTCTACTACACTACACTATACTGTACTATACTACACTATACTGTACTCCACTGTACTCTACTACATTCTACTGTACTCCACTGTAGTATACTAAACTCCACTACACTCTACTTTACTCCACTACACTCTACTGTACCCGAGTACATGCCACTACACTCTACTGTACTCTACTACACAACTGTACTCTACTACACTCTACTGTACTTTAATACACTCTACAGTATTCTACACCGGTGTGCATGGCACCTGCTACCGTACCCCGTTCAAAGTCACTTAAGTCTTTTGTCTTGCCCATCCACCCTCTGAATGGCACACACACAATCCATGTCTCAATTATCTTAAGGCTTAAAAGCCCCTTTTATCTCAATTTCCGCCTGAATGACGTGCCCAAAGTAAACGGCTTGTTGCTCAGACCCTGAAGCCATGATATGAATATAATTGGTACCATTGGAAAGAAAACCCTTTGAAATTTGTAGAAATGTTTCATAAAATGTAGGAGAATATAACACAATAGATATGGTAGGAGAATATAACACAATAGATATGGTAGGAGAATATAACACAATAGATATGGTAGGAGAATATAACACAATAGATATGGTAGGAGAATATAACACAATAGATATGGTAGGAGAATATAACACAATAGATATGGTAGGAGAATATAACACAATGGATATGGTAGGAGAATATAACACAATGGATATGGTAGGAGAATATAACACAATGGATATGGTAGGAGAATATAACACAATAGATATGGTAGGAGAATATAACACAATAGATATGGTAGGAGAATATAACACAATAGATATGGTAGGAGAATATAACACAATAGATATGGTAGGAGAATATAACACTATAGATATGGTAGGAGAAAATCCAAATAAATCAACCAGAATATTTTTTATGAGAGACCATCCTCTTAATGGCAAGTATAAGGTCATACTGAAAATTATCTCCCTGGATGCAATTCCTATGGCTTCCACAGGGTTTCAGGGTTGTAACTTCAAAAACGAATAAGAAATATCAGTTTTAGTACAGGGACACAGTCTTGTAAATTTGTGTTAGCATGCCCATGAAGACAGGACGCACCTGCTAAAATCTGTTTCCTATAAACATCTTAAAAACTTCTTTCCGTAAGAAAATTATAGTTTGATGACATTTTAGGTATCTGAGGAGTAAAAAGAAATGTTGAAACAAAGTTTAGGGATACATTTTCGGATTCCTTTTTCTGCATGTCGAACGAGTGGATTACTCAAATCAATGGCGCCAAATAAACAGACTTTTTGGGATATGAAGAAGGATTTTATCTAACAAAATGACACTACATGCTAGGTCTCTTTTGGTGACAAATCAGAGGAAGATTTTCAAAAAGTAAGTAAATATTTAATCGCTATTAGTGAATTTATGAAACCTGTGCCGGTGGAAAAATATTTTGATGTGGGGCGCCGGCCTCAAACAATCACATGGCATGTTTTCACTGTCATAGCTACTGTAAATCAGTCAGTGCAGTTAGATTAACAAGACTTTAAGCTTTCAACCGATATTAAACACTTATGTACCTAAATGTTTCATTTCCATAATTTGTATGATTATTTATTTGAATTGCGCCCTCCAGTTTCACCGGAAGCGAGACTCCTAGCCCAAACAGGTTCTTTAACCTGTCTCCCTCCCCTTCATCTACACTGATTGAAGTGGATTTACAAGTGACATCAATAAGGGATCATAGCATTCACCTGGTCAGTCTATGTCATGGGAAGAGCAGGTGTCCATAATGTTTTGTCCACTCAGTGTTATACATATCATATCATAATGCACCACATGAGGTTGGTGGCACCTTAATTGGGGAGGATGGGCTCATTGTAATGTCTGGAGAGAAATGAGTGGAATGGTATGAAACACATGGTTGCCATTCCATTCGCTCTGTTCCAGCCATTATTAAGTCCTTCCTTCAGCAGCATCCACTGTAGTGTACAACTTTTGACTAGAGCCCAATAGGGAACAGGGTGGCATTTGCGACTCATCCCCTGTCTGTTTTAACCTCTCATCTTTAGAAGAGTGGCATGCTAACCCTGTACACTGCATTAGACTTTTCTGCATCGATAAGCTTCACTCTTCCATGTCAGCTGAGAGTCACAGTGGCCTGAGGGCTGGTCAAGGCTGTCTCAACCAATCAGGGAGATCACAGCCTCTCCAGAGACCACAAACACTACTGACCAATTCCAGATGGGAGGATGATTCACCCCCCACTCACCTTTCACTGCCTGACATGGACACACTATGTCAACCACTAACAGCAAACATCACTTGTACACACAGACCATGAACAATCGACATTACCTAAAAAAAACTAAGAGAAAATAAACCGTAAAGCAGGACTAAATAAAGCTCTGACATAATGACTATAGAGCCTAATATCACAGGGTCCTACAGGGACACAGTATAACACAGGGTCCTACAGGGACACAGTGTAACACAGGGTCCTACAGGGACACAGTATAACACAGGGTCCTACAGGGACACAGTATAACACAGGGTCCTACAGGGACACAGTATATCACAGGGTCCTACAGGGACACAGTAACACAGGGTCCTACAGGGACACAGGGTCCTACAGGGACAGTATAACACAGTCCTACAGGGACACAGTATATCACAGGGTCCTACAGGGACATAGTATAACACAGGGTCCTACAGGGACACAGTATAACACAGGGTCCTACAGGGACACAGTATATCACAGGGTCCTACAGGGACACAGTATAACACAGGGTCCTACAGGGACACAGTATAACACAGGGTCCTACAGGGAGACACAGGGACATAGTATAACACAGGGTCCTACAGAGACACAGTATATCACAGGGTCCTACAGGGACATAGTATAACACAGGGTCCTACAGGGACACAGTATAACACAGGGTCCTACAGGGACACAGTATAACACAGGGTCCAGTATAACAGGGACACAGTATAACACAGGGTCCTACAGGGACACAGTATAACACAGGGTCCTACAGAGACACAGTATAACACAGGGTCATACAGGGACACAGTATAACACAGGGTCCTACAGAGACACAGTATAACACAGGGTCCTACAGGGACACAGTATAACACAGGGTCATACAGGGACACAGTATAACACAGGGTCCTACAGGGACACAGTATAACACAGGGTCTAAGGGACACAGGGTCCTACAGGGACACAGTATAACACAGGGTCCTACAGGGACACAGTATAACACAGGGTCCTACAGAGACACAGTATAACACAGGGTCCTACAGAGACACAGTATAACACAGGGTCCTACAGGGACACAGTATAACACAGGGTCCTACAGGGACACAGTATAACACAGGGTCCTACAGGGACACAGTATAACACAGGGTCCTACAGGATTATAGTCCTGCAATGGCTGTATAACAGCACACAGGGGAAGACATGAAAGCTCTCTGGTTGGATCCCAAATGGCACCCTACTCTTATATAGTACACTACTATTAACCAGAGCATTATGGGCCCTGGTCAAATAGGGGATTAGGGGATTAGAGTACCATTTGGGAGTCATCCTTAGTCTCTGGACACCACTACACTGTCCAGGCCTGGTAAAGATACTGTACTTGTAGTTCTCTGTGGTGGTTTATCAAACAGTTAGCAACAACCGCAGAGGAGAGACGTTACACCTCTCTCACACCACCTGACTCTGTACCAACAGAGTATTATTAATGTATCAACATATTACAGTATTAATGTATCAACATATTACTGTATTAATGTATCAACATATTACTGTATTAATGTATCAACATATTACTGTATTAATGTACCAACATAGTATTATTAATGTATCAACATATTACTGTATTAATGTATCAACATATTACTGTATTAATGTATCAACATATTACTGTATTAATGTATCAGAGTATTATTAATGTATCAACATATTACTGTATTAATGTACCAACATATTACTGTATTAATGTACCAACATAGTATTATTAATGTATCAACATATTACTGTATTAATGTATCAACAAAGTATTATTAATGTATCAACATATTACTGTATTAATGTATCAGAGTATTATTAATGTATCAACATAGTACTGTATTAATGTATCAACAGAGTATTATTAATGTATCAACATATTACTGTATTAATGTATCAACATATTACTGTATTAATGTACCAACATATTACTGTATTAATGTATCAACATATTACTGTATTAATGTATCAGAGTATTATTAATGTATCAACATAGTACTGTATTAATGTATCAACATAGTACTGTATTAATGTATCAACATATTACTGTATTAATGTATCAACATATTACTGTATTAATGTACCAACATAGTATTATTAATGTATCAACATATTACTGTATTAATGTATCAACAGAGTATTATTAATGTATCAACATATTACTGTATTAATGTATCAACATATTACTGTATTAATGTATCAACATATTACTGTATTAATGTACCAACATAGTATTTAATGTATCAACATATTACTGTATTAATGTATCAACATATTTACTGTATTAATGTATCAACATATTACAACATATTACTGTATTAATGTATCAACATATTACTGTATTAATGTATCAGAGTATTATTAATGTATCAACATATTACAGTATGAATGTATCAACATATTACTGTATTAATGTACCAAAATATTACTGTATTAATGTACCAACATAGTATTATTAATGTATCAACATATTACTGTATTAATGTATCAACATATTACTGTATTAATGTATCAACATATTACTGTATTAATGTATCAGAGTATTATTAATGTATCAACATATTACTGTATTAATGTACCAACATATTACTGTATTAATGTACCAACATAGTATTATTAATGTATCAACATTTTACTGTATTAATGTATCAACAGAGTATTATTAATGTATCAACATATTACTGTATTAATGTATCAACATATTACTGTATTAATGTATCAGAGTATTATTAATGTATCAACATAGTACTGTATTAATGTATCAACAGAGTATTAATGTATCAACATATTATTATTAATGTATCAACATATTACTGTATTAATGTACCAACATAGTATTATTAATGTATCAACATATTACTGTATTAATGTACCAACATAGTATTATTAATGTATCAACATATTACTGTATTAATGTACCAACATAGTATTATTAATGTATCAACATATTACTGTATTAATGTATCAACATATTACTGTATTAATGTATCAACATATTACTGTATTAATGTATCAACATATTACTGTA
>NC_060190.1:83735098-83755859 GCF_021184085.1 Oncorhynchus gorbuscha
CTGGGACGGTCTCTCTCGTAGTCTCTGGGATGCGGTACGGGCCTTAATCTCACCTTTTCCAGATTCTGTGACAATGTCATGCTGGGCCACTGTGGTTATACCTGGAGATCTGTCGATAGTTGGGACCAAGCTGTAAAGTACTCTACTGTACTCTACAATTCTACACTCTACTACATCCTGCTACACCATCATGTACTCTACTACAATCTGCAAAAATCAACTACACTCAACTGTATACACTAATGTACTCTACAACACTCAAATAGACTATACTGTACTCTATTACACTCAACTATACTCTGCTGTGCCAAACTATACTACACTCTACTGTACTCTACAACACTATATTACACTCTACTGTACAACACTCTACTGTGCTCTACTACACTCTAATGTAGTCTACAACACTACTACACTCTACTGTGCTCAACTACATTACTGTACTCTGCTGCACTTTACTATACTCTACTGTATTATACTACACTTTACTGTAGTCTACTACACTCTACTGTAGTCTACCACACTACAGTGCTCAACTACAATACCGTATTCTACTACACTTTACTACACTCTACTGTAGTCTACTACACTCTACTGTACACTACTGCACACTACTGTACTCTACTGTGCTCAACTACATTACTGTACTCTACTACACTCTACTGTACTCTATACACTATTACACTCTAATGTACTGTACTACACTATACTGTACTCTACCATACTCTACTACCCTCTACTTCTCCCTGCTGTACTCTACTACACTATATTGTAGTCTACCACAATGTACTGTACTACACTGTACTCTACTGTACACTACATTTCTACACTGTATTGTACTCTACCAAACTGCTACAATCTACTACACTCTACTGTACTCTACTCTACCACACTCTACTGCACTCTACTGTACCACACTATACTATACTATGCCCTACACCACTCGACTACACCATACTGTACTCTACTACACTCTACTATACTCTGCTGTGCTCAACTCCATTACTGTACTACTTTACTCTACTACACTCTACTACACTCTACTGTGCTCAACTACATCACTGTATTCTACTACACTCTGCTGTGCTCTACAACACTCTACTGTGCTCAACTACATCACTGTATTCTACTACACTCTACTGTACTCTACTACACTCTGCTATACTCTACAGTACCATACTATACTATACTATGCTGTGCCCTACAACACTTGACTACACTATACTGTACTCTACTACACTCAACGGTACTCTATACACTATTACACTCTAATGTACTGTACTACACTATACTGTACTCTACCATACTCTACTACCCTCTACTACTCCCTGCTGTACTCTACTACACTATATTGTAGTCTACCACACTGTACTGTACTACACTGTACTCTACTGTACACTGCATTTCTACACTTTACTGTACTCTACCAAACTGCTACACTCTGCTACAATCTACTACACTCTACTGTACTCTACTCTACCACACTCTACTGCACTCTACTGTACCACACTATACTATACAATGCCCTACAACACTCGACTACACCATACTGTACTCTACTACACTCTACTATACTCTGCTGTGCTCAACTTCATTACTGTACTACTTTACTCTACTGTAGTCTACAACACTCTACTGTGCTCAACTACATCACTGTATTCTACTACACTCTACTGTAGTCTACAACACTCTACTGTGCTCAACTACATCACTATATTCTACTACACTCTACTGTACTCTCAACACTCTACTGTGCTCTACAACACTCTACTGTGCTCAACTACATCACTATATTCTACTACACTCTACTGTACTCTCAACACTCTACTGTGCTCTACAACACTCTACTGTGCTCTACAACACTCTACTGTGCTCAACTACATCACTATATTCTACTACACTCTACTGTACTCTACTGTACTATACTATACTCTACTGTATTCTACTACACTCTACTATACTCTGCTGTGCCACACTATACTATACTCTACAACACTCACATACACTCTACCGTACTCTAATACGCTATACTGTACTTTACTACACTATACTGTACTTTAATGTGCTCAACTGCATTACTGCACTACTACACTCTAATGTACTCTTCAACAATCTACTGTGCTCAACTACATTACTGTACTCTACTGCACTCTACTACACTATATTGTAGTCTACTACACTGTACTCTACTGTACACTAAACTTCTACACTGTACTGTACTCTACCAAACTGCTACAATCTACTACACAATACTGTACTCTACTACACGCTACTATACTCTGCTGTGCTCAACTTCATTACTGCACTACTTTACTCTACTGTACTCTACTACACTCTACTGTACTCAACCACATCACTGTACTCTACAACACTCTGCTATACTCTACTGTGCTCAACTTCATTACTGTACTACTTTACTCCACTGTACTCTACAACACTCTACTGTACTCTACTACACTCTACTGTACTCTACTGTACCATACCATACTATACTATGCTGTGCCCTACAACACTTGACTACACTATACTGTACTCTACTACACTTTACTGTACTCTATACACTATTACACTATAATATACTGTACTACACTATGCTGTACTCTACCATACTCTACTACCCTCTACTACTCCCTGCTGTACTCTACTACACTATATTGTAGTCTACCACACTGTACTGTACTACACTGTACTCTACTGTACACTACATTTCTACACTGTACGTACTCTACCAAACTGCTACACTCTGCTACAATCTACTACACTCTACTGTACTCTACTCTACCACACTCTACTGCACTCTACTCTACTGTATTCTACTGTATTCTACTATACTATACTGTATTCTACTACACTCTACTATACTCTGCTGTGCCACACTATACTATACTCTACAAACCTCACATACACTCTACTGTACTCAACTACATCACTGTATTCTACTACACTCTACTGCACTCTACTGTACTATACTATACTCTACTGTACTATACTGTATTCTACTACACTCTACTATACTCTGCTGTGCCACACTATACTATACTCTACAAACTCACATACACTCTACTGTACTCCACAACACTCGCATACACTCTACTGTACTCTACTGTACTATACTATACTATACTGTACTCTACTACACTCTACTATACTCTGCTGTGCCACGCTATACTATACTCTACAACACTCACATACACTCTACTGTACTCTAATACACTATACTGTACTCTACTACACTATACTGTACTTTAATGTGCTCAACTGCATTACTGCACTACTACACTATACTGTACTCTACAACAATCTACTGTGCTCAACTACACTATATTGTAGTCTACTACACTGTACTCTACTGTACACTAAACTTCTACACTGTAATGTACTCTACCAAACTGCTACAATCTACTACACTCTACTGTACTCTACTACACTCTGCTATACTCTACTATACTATACTATACTGTGCCCTACAACACTTGACTACACGATACTGTACTCTACTACACTCTACTATACTCTGCTGTGCTGAACTTCATTACTGCACTACTTTACTCTACTGTACTCTACTACACTCTACTGTACTCAACTACATTACTGTATTCTACTACACTCTACAACACTCTGCTATACTCTACTGTACCACACTCTACTATACTCTGCTGTGCTCAACTTCATTACTGTACTACTTTACTCTACTGTACTCTACAACAGTCTACTGTACTCTACTACACCCTGCTATACTCTACTGTACCATACTATACTATGCTGTGCCCTACAACACTTGACTACACTATACTGTACTCTACTGTACTCTATACACTATTACACTCTAATGTACTGTACTACACTATACTGTACTCTACCATACTCTACTACCCTCTACTACTCCCTGCTGTACTCTACTACACTATATTGTAGTCTACCACACTGTACTGTACTACACTGTACTCTACTGTACACTACATTTCTACACTGTACTGTACTCTACCAAACTGCTACACTCTGCTACAATCTACTACACTCTACTGTACTCTACTCTACCACACTCTACTGCACTCTACTGTACCACACTATACTATACTATGCTGTGCCCTACAACACTCGACTACACCATACTGTACTCTACTACACTCTACTACACTATGCTGTGCTCAACTTCATTACTGCACTACTTTACTCTACTGTATTCTACTACACTCGACGGTGCTCTACTAGACCCTACTGCACTCGACGGTGCTCTACTGTACTCTACTACCCTCTACTGTACTCTACTACACTATATTGCAGTCTACTACACTGTACTGTACTACACCAAACTGTACTGTACACTACATTTATACACTGTACTGTACCACGCTGCTACTCTGCTACACTCTATTACACTCTACTGTACTCTACTACACTCTACTGTACTCTACTACACTATACTGTGTTCTACTACACTCTACTGTGCTCTACTACACTCTACTCTGCTCTACTACACTCTACTGTGCTCTACTACACTCTACTGTGTTCTACTGTACTGTGCCACACTGCACTATACTCTACCCTACAACACTCGACTACACCATACTGTACTCTACTACACTATACTATACTCTACTGTGCTCAACTACATTACTGTACCACTTTACTTTACTGTACTCTACTATATGCTACTGTACTCGATTACATCACTGCACTCTACTACACTCTACTGTACCACACAATACTATACTCAACTGTACTATACAACACTCAAATACACTCTACTGTACTCTGCTGTACTGTACCACACTATACTACACTCTACTATACAACACTCAACTACATTTTACTGTACTCTACTACACTCGACTGCACTCTAATACACTTGACTGTGCTCTACTACACTCGACTGCACTCTACTGCACTCTACTGTACTCTACTACAATCTACTGTACTCTACTGTGCTCAACTACATTACTGTACTCTATTACACTATACTGTACTCTAAAATACTCTACTACACTCGACTGTACTCTACTACACTCTACTGTACTCTACTGTGCACAACTACATTACTGTACTCTACTACACTATACTGTACTCTAACATACTCTACTACCCTCTACTACACTCTACAGTACACCACTACACTCTACAGTACTCCACTCCACTATACTGTACTACACTACTACACTCTACAGTGCTCTACGATACTCTACAGTGCTCTACTACACTCTGATGTACTTTAAAATACTGTACAACACGCTACTGTGCTCTATTGTGCTCAACTCCGTTATTCAACTACACTCAACTACACTCTACTGTACTCTGCTGTACTGTACCACACTATACTATACTCTACTGTACTCTGCAACACTCAACTACATTATACTGTACTCTACTGTGCTCGACTACATCACTGTACTCTACTACACTATACTGTGCTCTACTACACTCTACTATACTCTACTGTACTCTACAACACTCAAATACACTCTACTGTACTGTACCACACTACACTATACTCTCCTGTACTCTGCAACACTCAACTACATTATACGGTACTCTACTACATTCTACTGTACTCTACTACACTCTACTGTACTCTACTGTGCTCGACTACATCACTGTACTCTACTACACTCTACTGTACTCTACTGCACTATATTGCAGTCTACTACACTGTACTGTTCTACACCAAACTGTACTGTACACTACATTTATACACTGTACTGTACCACACTGCTACTCTGCTACACTCTATTACACTCTACTGTACTCTACTACACTCTACTGTACTCTACTACACTCTACTGTGTTCTACTACACTCTACTGTGCTCTAATACACTGTACTGTACCACACTACACTATACTCGTCTGTACTCTGCAACACTCAACTACACCATACTGTACTCTACTACACTCTACTGTACTCTACTACACTCTACTGTACTCTACAGTATGGTGCAAGTAGAGATACTGGGGTGCAAAGGAGCAAAGAAAAAATCATAATATGGGGATGAGGTAGTTGAGTGGGCTATTTACAGATGGGCTGTGTACAGGTACAACGATCGGTTAGCTGCTCAGATAGCTGATGTTTAAAGTCAGTGAGTGAGATATGTCTCCAACTTCAGTGATTTTTGCAATTCGTTCCAGTCATTGGCAGCAGAGAACTGGAAGGAAAGGCGGCCAAAGGCAGAATAGGCTTTGGGGATGACCAGTGAAATATACCTGCTGGAGCGAGTGTTATGTTGATTTTACCTTTTGTTCACCTAATACGTTTTTTGCCCGATTGGTTAGAGACTGTAAGTAAGCATTTCACTGTAAGGTCTGCAACAGTTGTATTCAGCGCACGTGGATTGGAGATGCACGTCCAATCCAACGAGCGTTAGGGTTGGGGCTAGTGCATGTTGGATTGGAGATGCTTAATGTGAGTCTGGAAGGAGAGTTTACAGTCTAACCAGACACCTAGGTATTTATAATTGTCCACATATTCTAAGTCAGAACCGCCCAGAGTAGTGATGCTAGACGGGCAGGCAGGTGCGGGCAGCAATCAGTTGAATAACATGCATTTAGTTTTACTTGCATCGAAGAGCAGTTGGAGGCCACGGAATGAGTGTTGTATGGCATTGAAGCTCGTCTGGAGGTTTGTTACCACAGTGTCCAAAGAAGGGCCAGACATATACAGAATGGTGTTGTCTGCGTAGAGGTGGATCAGAGAATCACCAGCAGCAAGAGCGACATTATTGATGTATACAGAGAAAAGAGTTGTCCCAAGAATTGAACCCTGTGGTAACCCCATAGAGACTGCCAGAGGTCCGGACAACAGGCCCTCCAATTTAACACACTGAACTCTGTCTGATAAGTAGTTGGTGAACAATCGTTTAGGATCTTTCGTTTAGCCTGCCTGAGGTGCGCCCATGACCAGCTCAGAAACCATATTGCACAGCGCAGAAGGTAGCTCTACTGTATAGTACTGTACTCTACTACACTCCACAACACTCGGCTACACTCTGCTGTACTCTACTACACTCTTTGACACTACTAAACTTGACTGTAGTACACTCTACTGTACTCTACTTTGCTCTACTACATTCTACTACACTCTACTGTACTCTACTACACTATACTGTACTCTACCACGCTATACTGTACGCTACTACACTAATGTACTCTACTACACTACACTATACTGTACTATACTACACTATACTGTACTCCACTGTACTCTACTACATTCTACTGTACTCCACTGTAGTATACTAAACTCCACTACACTCTACTTTACTCCACTACACTCTACTGTACCCGAGTACATGCCACTACACTCTACTGTACTCTACTACACAACTGTACTCTACTACACTCTACTGTACTTTAATACACTCTACAGTATTCTACACCGTGTGCATGGCACCTGCTACCGCACCCGTTCAAAGTCACTTAAGTCTTTTGTCTTGCCCATCCACCCTCTGAATGGCACACACACAATCCATGTCTCAATTATCTTAAGGCTTAAAAGCCCCTTTTATCTCAATTTCCGCCTGAATGACGTGCCCAAAGTAAACGGCTTGTTGCTCAGACCCTGAAGCCATGATATGAATATAATTGGTACCATTGGAAAGAAAACCCTTGAAATTTGTAGAAATGTTTCATAAAATGTAGGAGAATATAACACAATAGATATGGTAGGAGAATATAACACAATAGATATGGTAGGAGAATATAACACAATAGATATGGTAGGAGAATATAACACAATAGATATGGTAGGAGAATATAACACAATAGATATGGTAGGAGAATATAACACAATAGATATGGTAGGAGAATATAACACAATGGATATGGTAGGAGAATATAACACAATGGATATGGTAGGAGAATATAACACAATGGATATGGTAGGAGAATATAACACAATAGATATGGTAGGAGAATATAACACAATAGATATGGTAGGAGAATATAACACAATAGATATGGTAGGAGAATATAACACAATAGATATGGTAGGAGAATATAACACTATAGATATGGTAGGAGAAAATCCAAATAAATCAACCAGAATATTTTTTATGAGAGACCATCCTCTTAATGGCAAGTATAAGGTCATACTGAAAATTATCTCCCTGGATGCAATTCCTATGGCTTCCACAGGGTTTCAGGGTTGTAACTTCAAAAACGAATAAGAAATATCAGTTTTAGTACAGGGACACAGTCTTGTAAATTTGTGTTAGCATGCCCATGAAGACAGGACGCACCTGCTAAAATCTGTTTCCTATAAACATCTTAAAAACTTCTTTCCGTAAGAAAATTATAGTTTGATGACATTTTAGGGTATCTGAGGAGTAAAAAGAAATGTTGAAACAAAGTTTAGGGATACATTTTCGGATTCCTTTTTCTGCATGTCGAACGAGTGGATTACTCAAATCAATGGCGCCAAATAAACAGACTTTTTGGGATATGAAGAAGGATTTTATCTAACAAAATGACACTACATGCTAGGTCTCTTTTGGTGACAAATCAGAGGAAGATTTTCAAAAAGTAAGTAAATATTTAATCGCTATTAGTGAATTTATGAAACCTGTGCCGGTGGAAAAATATTTTGATGTGGGGCGCCGGCCTCAAACAATCACATGGCATGTTTTCACTGTCATAGCTACTGTAAATCAGTCAGTGCAGTTAGATTAACAAGACTTTAAGCTTTCAACCGATATTAAACACTTATGTACCTAAATGTTTCATTTCCATAATTTGTATGATTATTTATTTGAATTGCGCGCCCTCCAGTTTCACCGGAAGCGAGACTCCTAGCCCAAACAGGTTCTTTAACCTGTCTCCTCCCCTTCATCTACACTGATTGAAGTGGATTTACAAGTGACATCAATAAGGGATCATAGCATTCACCTGGTCAGTCTATGTCATGGGAAGAGCAGGTGTCCATAATGTTTTGTCCACTCAGTGTTATACATATCATATCATAATGCACCACATGAGGTTGGTGGCACCTTAATTGGGGAGGATGGGCTCATTGTAATGTCTGGAGAGAAATGAGTGGAATGGTATGAAACACATGGTTGCCATTCCATTCGCTCTGTTCCAGCCATTATTAAGTCCTTCCTTCAGCAGCATCCACTGTAGTGTACAACTTTTGACTAGAGCCCAATAGGGAACAGGGTGGCATTTGCGACTCATCCCCTGTCTGTTTTAACCTCTCATCTTTAGAAGAGTGGCATGCTAACCCTGTACACTGCATTAGGACTTTTCTGCATCGATAAGCTTCACTCTTCCATGTCAGCTGAGAGTCACAGTGGCCTAAGGGCTGGTCAAAGGCTGTCTCAACCAATCAGGGAGATCACAGCCTCTCCAGAGACCACAAACACTACTGACCAATTCCAGATGGGAGGATGATTCACCCCCCCCCTCACCTTTTCGACTGCCACATGGACACACTATGTCAACCACTAACAGCAAACATCACTTGTACACACAGACCATGAACAATCGACATTACCTAAAAAACTAAGAGAAAATAAACCGTAAAAGCAGGACTAAATAAAGCTCTGACATAATGACTATAGAGCCTAATATCACAGGGTCCTACAGGGACACAGTATAACACAGGGTCCTACAGGGACACAGTGTAACACAGGGTCCTACAGGGACACAGTATAACACAGGGTCCTACAGGGACACAGTATAACACAGGGTCCTACAGGGACACAGTATATCACAGGGTCCTACAGGGACACAGTATAACACAGGGTCCTACAGGGACACAGTATATCACAGGGTCCTACAGGGACATAGTATAACACAGGGTCCTACAGGGACACAGTATAACACAGGGTCCTACAGGGACACAGTATATCACAGGGTCCTACAGGGACACAGTATAACACAGGGTCCTACAGGGACACAGTATAACACAGGGTCCTACAGAGACACAGTATAACACAGGGTCCTACAGAGACACAGTATATCACAGGGTCCTACAGGGACATAGTATAACACAGGGTCCTACAGGGACACAGTATAACACAGGGTCCTACAGGGACACAGTATAACACAGGGTCCTACAGGGACACAGTATAACACAGGGTCCTACAGGGACACAGTATAACACAGGGTCCTACAGAGACACAGTATAACACAGGGTCATACAGGGACACAGTATAACACAGGGTCCTACAGAGACACAGTATAACACAGGGTCCTACAGGGACACAGTATAACACAGGGTCATACAGGGACACAGTATAACACAGGGTCCTACAGGGACACAGTATAACACAGGGTCCTACAGGGACACAGTATAACACAGGGTCCTACAGGGACACAGTATAACACAGGGTCCTACAGAGACACAGTATAACACAGGGTCCTACAGAGACACAGTATAACACAGGGTCCTACAGGGACACAGTATAACACAGGGTCCTACAGGGACACAGTATAACACAGGGTCCTACAGGGACACAGTATAACACAGGGTCCTACAGGATTATAGTCCTGCAATGGCTGTATAACAGCACACAGGGGAAGACATGAAAGCTCTCTGGTTGGATCCCAAATGGCACCCTACTCTTATATAGTACACTACTATTAACCAGAGCATTATGGGCCCTGGTCAAATAGGGGATTAGGGGATTAGAGTACCATTTGGGAGTCATCCTTAGTCTCTGGACACCACTACACTGTCCAGGCCTGGTAAAGATACTGTACTTGTAGTTCTCTGTGGTGGTTTATCAAACAGTTAGCAACAACCGCAGAGGAGAGACGTTACACCTCTCTCACACCACCTGACTCTGTACCAACAGAGTATTATTAATGTATCAACATATTACAGTATTAATGTATCAACATATTACTGTATTAATGTATCAACATATTACTGTATTAATGTATCAACATATTACTGTATTAATGTACCAACATAGTATTATTAATGTATGAACATATTACTGTATTAATGTATCAACATATTACTGTATTAATGTATCAACATATTACTGTATTAATGTATCAGAGTATTATTAATGTATCAACATATTACTGTATTAATGTACCAACATATTACTGTATTAATGTACCAACATAGTATTATTAATGTATCAACATATTACTGTATTAATGTATCAACAAAGTATTATTAATGTATCAACATATTACTGTATTAATGTATCAGAGTATTATTAATGTATCAACATAGTACTGTATTAATGTATCAACAGAGTATTATTAATGTATCAACATATTACTGTATTAATGTATCAACATATTACTGTATTAATGTACCAACATATTACTGTATTAATGTATCAACATATTACTGTATTAATGTATCAGAGTATTATTAATGTATCAACATAGTACTGTATTAATGTATCAACAGAGTATTATTAATGTATCAACATATTACTGTATTAATGTATCAACATATTACTGTATTAATGTACCAACATAGTATTATTAATGTATCAACATATTACTGTATTAATGTATCAACAGAGTATTATTAATGTATCAACATATTACTGTATTAATGTATCAACATATTACTGTATTAATGTACCAACATAGTATTATTAATGTATCAACATATTACTGTATTAATGTATCAACATATTACTGTATTAATGTATCAACATATTACTGTATTAATGTATCAGAGTATTATTAATGTATCAACATATTACAGTATGAATGTATCAACATATTACTGTATTAATGTACCAAAATATTACTGTATTAATGTACCAACATAGTATTATTAATGTATCAACATATTACTGTATTAATGTATCAACATATTACTGTATTAATGTATCAACATATTACTGTATTAATGTATCAGAGTATTATTAATGTATCAACATATTACTGTATTAATGTACCAACATATTACTGTATTAATGTACCAACATAGTATTATTAATGTATCAACATTTTACTGTATTAATGTATCAACAGAGTATTATTAATGTATCAACATATTACTGTATTAATGTATCAACATATTACTGTATTAATGTATCAGAGTATTATTAATGTATCAACATAGTACTGTATTAATGTATCAACAGAGTATTATTAATGTATCAACATATTACGGTATTAATGTATCAACATATTACTGTATTAATGTACCAACATAGTATTATTAATGTATCAACATATTACTGTATTAATGTATCAACATATTACTGTATTAATGTATCAACATATTACTGTATTAATGTATCAACATATTACTGTATTAATGTATCAGAGTATTATTAATGTATCAACATATTACAGTATGAATGTATCAACCTATTACTGTATTAATGTACCAAAATATTACTGTATTAATGTACCAACATAGTATTATTAATGTATCAACATATTACTGTATTAATGTACCAACATATTACTGTATTAATGTACCAACATAGTATTATTAATGTATCAACATTTTACTGTATTAATGTATCAACAGAGTATTATTAATGTATCAACATATTACTGTATTAATGTATCAACATATTACTGTATTAATGTATCAGAGTATTATTAATGTATCAACATAGTACTGTATTAATGTATCAACAGAGTATTATTAATGTATCAACATATTACGGTATTAATGTATCAACATATTACTGTATTAATGTACCAACATAGTATTATTAATGTATCAACATATTACTGTATTAATGTATCAACAGAGTATTATTAATGTATCAACATATTACTGTATTAATGTACCAACATAGTATTATTAATGTATCAACATATTACTGTATTAATGTATCAACATAGTATTATTAATGTATCAACATATTACTGTATTAATGTATCAACATATTACTGTATTAATGTACCAACAGAGTATTATCAATGTATCAGAGTATTATTAATGTATCAACATATTACTGTATTAATGTATCAACATATTACAGTATTAATGTATCAACATAGTATTATTAATGTATCTACATATTACTGTATTAATGTATCAACATATTACTGTATTAATGTATCAACATATTACTGTATTAATGTATCAACATATTACTGTATTAATGTACCAACAGAGTATTATCAATGTATCAACATATTACCGTATTAATGTATCAACATATTACTGTATTAATGTACCAACAGAGTATTATCAATGTATCAACATATTACCGTATTAATGTACCAACAGATTACTGTATTAATGTATCAATAGATTACTGTATTAATGTACCAACAGAGTACTGTATTCATGTACCAACAGAGTACTGTATTAATGTATCAACAGATTACTGTATTATTGTATCAACAGATTACTGTATTAATTTACCAACAGAGTAATGTATTAATGTACCAAATCAAATCAAATCAAATTGATTTATATAGCCCTTCGTACATCAGCTGATATCTCAAAGTGCTGTACAGAAACCCAGCCTAAAACCCCAAACAGCAAACAATGCAGGTGTAAAAGCACGGTGGCTAGGAAAAACTCCCTAGAAAGGCCAAAACCTAGGAAGAAACCTAGAGAGGAACCGGGCTATGTGGGGTGGCCAGTCCTCTTCTGGCTGTGCCGGGTAGAGATTGTAACAGAACATGACCAAGATGTTCAAATGTTCATAAATGACCAGCATGGTCAAATAATAATAAGGCAGAACAGTTGAAACTGGAGCAGCAGCACAGTCAGGTGGACTGGGGACAGCAAGGAGCCATCATGTCAGGTAGTCCTGGGGCACGGTCCTAGGGCTCAGGTCCTCCGAGAGAGAGAAAGAAAGAGAGAATTAGAGAGAGCATATGTGGGGTGGCCAGTCCTCTTCTGGCTGTGCCGGGTGGAGATTATAACAGAACGTGGCCAAGATGTTCAAATGTTCATAAATGACCAGCATGGTTGAATAATAGTAAGGCAGAACAGTTGAAACTGGAGCAGGAGCATGGCCAGGTGGACTGGGGACAGCAAGGAGTCCTCATGTCAGGTAGTCCTGGGACATGGTCCTAGGGCCCAGGCCAGTTGAAACTGGAGCAGCAGCATGGCCAGGTGGACTGGGGACAGCAAGGAGTCATCATGTCAGGTAGTCCTGGGGCATGGTCCTAGGGCTCAGGTCCTCCGAGAGAGAGAAAGAAAGAGAGAAGGAGAGAATTAGAGAACGCACACTTAGATTCACACAGGACACCTGAATAGGACAGGAGAAGTACTCCAGATAAACAAACTGACCCTAGCCCCCCGACACATAAACTACTGCAGCATAAATACTGGAGGCTGAGACAGGAGGGGTCAGGAGACACTGTGGCCCCATCCGAGGACACCCCCGGACAGGGCCAAACAGGAAGGATATAACCCCACCCACTTTGCCAAAGCGAAGCCCCCACACCACTAGAGGGAAATCTTCAACCACCAACTTACCATCCTGAGACAAGGCTGAGTATAGCCCACAAAGACCTCCGACACGGTACAACCCAAGGGGGGACCCAGACAGGCCGACCACAACAGTGAATCAACCCACCCAGGTGACGCACCCCCCCCAGGGACGGCACGAGAGAGCCCCAGCAAGCCAGTGACTCAGCCCCCGTAACAGGGTTAGAGGCAGAGAATCCCAGTGGAAAGAGGGGAACCGGCCAGGCAGAGACAGCAAGGGCGGTTCGTTGCTCCAGAGCCTTCCGTTCACCTTCCCACTCCTGGGCCAGACTACACTCAATCATATGAACCACTGAAGAGATGAGTCTTCAGTAAAGACTTAAAGGTTGAGACCGAGTTTGCGTCTCTGACATGGGTAGGCAGACCGTTCCATAAAAATGGAGCTCTATAGGAGAAAGCCCTGCCTCCAGCTGTTTGCTTAGAAATTCTAGGGACAATTAGGAGGCCTGCGTCTTGTGACCGTAGCGTACGTGTAGGTATGTATGGCAGGACCAAATCAGAGAGGTAGGTAGGAGCAAGCCCATGTAATGCTTTGTAGGTTAGCAGTAAAACCTTGAAATCAGCCCTTGCTTTGACAGGAAGCCAGTGTAGAGAGCTAGCACTGGAGTAATATGATCAAATTTTTTGGTTCTAGTCAGGATTCTAGCAGCCGTATTTAGCACTAACTGAAGTTTATTTAGTGCTTTATCCGGGTAGCCGGAAAATAGAGCATTGCAGTAGTCTAACCTAGAAGTGACAAAAGCATGGATTAATTTTTCTGCATCATTTTTGGACAGAAAGTTTCTGATTTTTGCAATGTTACGTAGATGGAAAAAAGCTGTCCTCGAAATGGTCTTGATATGTTCTTCAAAAGAGAGATCAGGGTCCAGAGTAACGCCGAGGTCCTTCACAGTTTTATTTGAGACGACTGTACAACCATTAAGATTAATTGTCAGATTCAACAGAAGATCTCTTTGTTTCTTGGGACCTAGAACAATCATCTCTGTTTTGTCCGAGTTTAATAGTAGAAAGTTTGCAGCCATCCACTTCCTTATGTCTGAAACACATGCTTCTAGCGAGGGCGATTTTGGGGCTTCACCATGTTTCATTGAAATGTACAGCTGTGTGTCATCCGCATAGCAGTGAAAGTTTACATTATGTTTTCGAATAACATCCCCAAGAGGTAAAATATATAGTGAAAACAATAGTGGTCCTAAAACAGAACCTTGAGGAACACCGAAATGTACAGTTGATTTGTCAGAGGACAAACCATTCACAGAGACAAACTGATATCTTTCCGACAGATAAGACCTAAACCAGGCCAGAACATGTCCGTGTAGACCAATTTGGGTTTCCAATCTCTCCAAAAGAATGTGGTGATCGATGGTATCAAAAGCAGCACTAAGGTCTAGGAGCACGAGGACAGATGCAGAGCTCGGTCCGATGCCATCAAAATGTCATTTACCACCTTCACAAGTGCCGTCTCAGTGCTATGATGGGGTCTAAAACCAGACTGAAGCATTTCGTATACATTGTTTGTCTTCAGGAAGGCAGTGAGTTGCTGCGCAACAGCCTTCTCTAAAATCTTTGAGAGGAATGGAAGATTCGATATAGGCCGATAGTTTTTTATATTTTCTGGGTCAAGGTTTGGCTTTTTCAAGAGAGGCTTTATTACTGCCACTTTTAGTGAGTTTGGTACACATCCAGTGGATAGAGAGCCGTTTATTATGTTCAACATAGGAGGGCCAAGCACAGGAAGCAGCTCTTTCAGTAGTTTAGTTGGAATAGGGTCCAGTATACAGCTTGAAGGTTTAGAGGCCATGATTATTTTCATCATTGTGTCAAGAGATATAGTACTAAAACACTTGAGCGTCTCTCTTGATCCTAGGTCCTGGCAGAGTTGTGCAGACTCAGGACAACTGAGGTTTGGAGGAATACACAGGTTTAAAGAGGAGTCCGTAATTTGCTTTCTAATAATCATAATCTTTTCCTCAAAGAAGTTCATGAATTTATCACTGCTAAAGTGCAAGTCATCCTCTCTTGGGGAATGCTGCTTTTAGTTAGCTTTGCCACAGTATCAAAAAGGAATTTCGGATTGTTCTTATTTTCCTCAATTAAGTTAGAAAAATAGGACGATCGAGCAGCAGTAAGGGCTCTTCGGTACTGCACGGTACCGTCCTTCCAAGCTAGTCGGAAGACTTCCAGTTTGGTGTGGCGCCATTTCCGTTACAATTTTCTGGAAGCTTGCTTCAGAGCTCGGGTATTTTCTGTGTACCAGGGAGCTAGTTTTTTATGAGACATTTTTTTAGTTTTTAGGGGTGCAACTGCATCTAGGGTATTGCGCAAGGTTAAATTGAGATCCTCAGTTAGGTGGTTAACGGATTTTTGTCCTCTGGCGTCCTTGGGTAGGCAGAGGGAGTCTGGAAGGGCATCAAGGAATCTTTGTGTTGTCTGTGAATTTATAGCAAGACTTTTGATGTTCCTTGGTTGGGGTCTGAGCAGATTATTTGTTGCAATTGCAAACGTAATAAAATGGTGGTCCGATAGTCCAGGATTATGAGGAAAAACATTAAGATCCACAACATTTATTCCATGGGACAAAACTAGGTCCAGCGTATGACTGTGAGAGTGAGTGGGTCCAGAGACATGTTGGACAAAACCCACTGAGTCGATGATGGCTCCAAAAGCCTTTTGGAGTGGGTCTGTGGACTTTTCCATGTGAATATTAAAGTCACCAAAGATTAGAATATTATCTGCAATGACTACAAGGTCTGATAGGAATTCAGGGAACTCAGTGAGAAACGCTGTATATGGCCCAGGAGGCCTGTAAACAGTAGCTATAAAAGTGATTGAGTAGGCTGCATAGATTTCATGACTAGAAGCTCAAAAGACGAAAACGTCATTTTTTTTTTGTAAATTGAAATTTGCTATCGTAAATGTTAGCAACACCTCCGCCTTTGCGGGATGCACGGGGATATGGTCACTAGTGTAGCCAGGAGGTGAGGCCTCATTTAACACAGTAAATTCATCAGGCTTAAGCCATGTTTCAGTCAGGCCAATCACATCAAGATTATGATCAGTGATTAGTTCATTGACTATAATTGCCTTTGAAGTAAGGGATCTAACATTAAGTAGCCCTATTTTGAGATGTGAGGTATCATGATCTCTTTCAGTAATGACAGGAATGGAGGTGGTCATTATCCTAGTGAGATTGCTAAGGCGAACACCGCCATGTTTAGTTTTGCCCAACCTAGGTCGAGGCACAGACACGGTCTCAATGGTGATAGCTGAGCTGACTACACTAACTATGCTAGTGGCAGACTCCACTATGCTGGCAGGCTGGCTAATAGCCTGCTGCCTGGCCTGCACCCTATTTCATTGTGGAGCTAGAGGAGTTAGAGCCCTGTCTATGTTGGCAGATAAGATGAGAGCACCCCTCCAGCTAGGATGGAGTCCGTCACTCCTCAGCAGGTCAGGCTTGGTCCTGTTTGTGGGCGAGTCCCAGAAAGAGGGCCAATTATCTACAAATTCTATCTTTTGGGAGGGGCAGAAAACAGTTTTCAACCAGCGATTGAGTTGTGAGACTCTGCTGTAGAGCTCATCACTCCCCTAACTGGGAGGGGGCCAGAGACAATTACTCGATGCCGACACATCTTTCTAGCTGATATGCACGCAGAAGCTATGTTGCGCTTGGTGATCTCTGACTGTTTCATCCTAACATCGTTGGTGCCGACGTGGATAACAATATCTCTATACTCTCTACACTCGCCAGTTTTAGCTTTAGCCAGCACCATCTTCAGATTAGCCTTAACGTCGGTAGCCCTGCCCCGGGTAAACAGTGTATGATCGCTGGATGATTCGCTTTAAGTCTAATACTGCGGGTAATGGAGTCGCCAATGACTAGAGTTTTCAATTTGTCAGAGCTAATGGTGGGAAGTCATGGCGTCTCAGACCCCGTAACGGGAGGAGTAGAGACCAGAGAAGACTCGGCCTCTGACACCGACCCGCTGCTTAATGGGGAGAACCGGTTGAAAGTTTCTGTCTGCTGAATGAGCGACACCGGTTGAGCGTTCCTACAGCATTTCCTTCCAGAAACCGTGAGAAAGTTGTCCGGCTGCGGGGACTGTGCCAGGGGATTTATACTACTATCTGTACTTACTGGTGGCACAGACGCTGTTTCATCCTTTCCTACACTGAAATTACCCTTGCCTAACGATTGCGTCTGAAGCTGGGCTTGCAGTACAGCTATCCTCGCCGTAAGGCGAGCACAGCGGCTGCAATTAGAAGGCATCATGTTAATGTTACTACTTCGCTTCGGCTGTTGGAGGTCCTGACGAATCGTGTCCAGATAAAGCGTCCGGAGTGAAAAAGTCGAGGAAAAAATAAATATATGAACGGTAATTAAAAAGTGAAACCCGTAAAGTTGTCAGGTAGCAAAATAGGTTGGCAACAAAACGCACAGCAATTCGAAAACAAGCCTGCAAGTTGTGACCGGAAAAAAATATGTGTGTATTAATGTACCAACAGAATACTGTATTAATGTACCAACATAATACTGTATTAATGTACCAGCATATTAGTGTATTAATGTAACAACAGAATACTGTTAATGTAACAACAGAGTACTGTTAATGTATCAACAGAATATTGTATTAATGTATCACCATATTACTGTATTAATGTATCAACATATTACTGTATTAATGTATCAACATATTACTGTATTAATGTATCAACAGAGTATTATTAATGTATCAACAGAGTACTGTATTAATGTATCAACATATTACTGTATTAATCTATCAACATATTACTGTATTAATGTACCAACAGAGTATTATCAATGTATCAACATATTACTGTATTAATGTATCAACATATTACTGTATTAATGTATCAACAGAGTATTATTAATGTATCAACAGATTACTGTATTAATGTATCAACATATTACTGTATTAATGTACCAACAGAGTATTATCAATGTAGCAACATATTACTGTATTATTAATGTACCAACAGAGTAGTATCAATGTAGCAGAGTATTATTAATGTATCAACATATTGCTGTATTAATGTATCAGAGTATTATCAATGTATCAACATATTACTGTATTAATGTACCAACATATTACTGTATTATTAATGTATTAACATATTACTGTATTAATGTACCAACAGAGTATTATCAATGTATCAGAGTATTATTAATGTATCAACATATTACTGTATTAATGTACCAACATATTACTGTATTAATGTATCAACAGATTACTGTATTATTGTATCAACAGATTACTGTATTAATTTACCAACAGAGTACTGTATTAATGTACCACCATATTACTGTATTAATGTACCAACAGAATACTGTATTAATGTACCAACATAATAATGTATTAATGTACCAGCATATTAGTGTATTAATGTAACAACAGAATACTGTTAATGTAACAACAGAGTACTGTTAATGTATCAACAGAATATTGTATTAATGTATCACCATATTACTGTATTAATGTATCAACATATTACTGTATTAATGTATCAACATATTACTGTATTAATGTATCAACATATTACTGTATTAATGTATCAACAGAGTATTATTAATGTATCAACAGAGTACTGTATTAATGTATCAACATATTACTGTATTAATCTATCAACATATTACTGTATTAATGTACCAACAGAGTATTATCAATGTATCAACATATTACTGTATTAATGTATCAACATATTACTGTATTAATGTATCAACAGAGTATTATTAATGTATCAACAGATTACTGTATTAATGTATCAACATATTACTGTATTAATGTACCAACAGAGTATTATCAATGTAGCAACATATTACTGTATTATTAATGTACCAACAGAGTAGTATCAATGTAGCAGAGTATTATTAATGTATCAACATATTGCTGTATTAATGTATCAGAGTATTATCAATGTATCAACATATTACTGTATTAATGTACCAACATATTACTGTATTATTAATGTATTAACATATTACTGTATTAATGTACCAACAGAGTATTATCAATGTATCAGAGTATTATTAATGTATCAACATATTACTGTATTAATGTACCAACATATTACTGTATTAATGTATCAACAGATTACTGTATTATTGTATCAACAGATTACTGTATTAATTTACCAACAGAGTACTGTATTAATGTACCACCATATTACTGTATTAATGTACCAACAGAATACTGTATTAATGTACCAACATAATAATGTATTAATGTACCAGCATATTAGTGTATTAATGTAACAACAGAATACTGTTAATGTAACAACAGAGTACTGTTAATGTATCAACAGAATATTGTATTAATGTATCACCATATTACTGTATTAATGTATCAACATATTACTGT
>NC_060190.1:83755959-83848202 GCF_021184085.1 Oncorhynchus gorbuscha
GTACCAACAGAATACTGTATTAATGTACCAACATAATAATGTATTAATGTACCAGCATATTAGTGTATTAATGTAACAACAGAATACTGTTAATGTAACAACAGAGTACTGTTAATGTATCAACAGAATATTGTATTAATGTATCACCATATTACTGTATTAATGTATCAACATATTACTGTATTAATGTATTAACATATTACTGTATTAATGTACCAACAGAGTATTATCAATGTATCAACATATTACTGTATTAATGTATCAACATATTACTGTATTAATGTATCAACAGAGTATTATTAATGTATCAACAGAGTACTGTATTAATGTATCAACATATTACTGTATTAATGTATCAACATATTACTGTATTAATGTACCAACAGAGTATTATCAATGTATCAACATATTACTGTATTAATGTATCAACATATTACTGTATTAATGTATCAACATATTACTGTATTAATGTATCAACATATTACTGTATTAATGTATCAACATATTACTGTATTAATGTACCAACAGAGTATTATCAATGTATCAACATATTACTGTATTAATGTACCAACATATTACTGTATTATTAATGTATCAACATATTACTGTATTAATGTATCAGAGTATTATTAATGTATCAACATATTACTGTATTAATGTACCAACATATTACTGTATTAATGTACCAACATAGTATTATTAATGTATCAACATATTACTGTATTAATGTATCAACAAAGTATTATTAATGTATCAACATATTACTGTATTAATGTATCAGAGTATTATTAATGTATCAACATAGTACTGTATTAATGTATCAACAGAGTATTATTAATGTATCAACATATTACTGTATTAATGTATCAACATATTACTGTATTAATGTACCAACATATTACTGTATTAATGTATCAACATATTACTGTATTAATGTATCAGAGTATTATTAATGTATCAACATAGTACTGTATTAATGTATCAACAGAGTATTATTAATGTATCAACATATTACTGTATTAATGTATCAACATATTACTGTATTAATGTACCAACATAGTATTATTAATGTATCAACATATTACTGTATTAATGTATCAACAGAGTATTATTAATGTATCAACATATTACTGTATTAATGTATCAACATATTACGGTATTAATGTATCAACATATTACTGTATTAATGTACCAACATAGTATTATTAATGTATCAACATATTACTGTATTAATGTATCAACATATTACTGTATTAATGTATCAACATATTACTGTATTAATGTATCAACATATTACTGTATTAATGTATCAACATATTACTGTATTAATGTATCAACATATTACTGTATTAATGTATCAACATATTACTGTATTAATGTATCAGAGTATTATTAATGTATCAACATATTACAGTATGAATGTATCAACATATTACTGTATTAATGTACCAAAATATTACTGTATTAATGTACCAACATAGTATTATTAATGTATCAACATATTACTGTATTAATGTATCAACATATTACTGTATTAATGTATAAACATATTACTGTATTAATGTATCAGAGTATTATTAATGTATCAACATATTACTGTATTAATGTACCAACATATTACTGTATTAATGTACCAACATAGTATTATTAATGTATCAACATTTTACTGTATTAATGTATCAACAGAGTATTATTAATGTATCAACATATTACTGTATTAATGTATCAACATATTACTGTATTAATGTATCAGAGTATTATTAATGTATCAAGATAGTACTGTATTAATGTATCAACAGAGTATTATTAATGTATCAACATATTACGGTATTAATGTATCAACATATTACTGTATTAATGTACCAACATAGTATTATTAATGTATCAACATATTACTGTATTAATGTATCAACAGAGTATTATTAATGTATCAACATATTACTGTATTAATGTACCAACATAGTATTATTAATGTATCAACATATTACTGTATTAATGTATCAACATAGTATTATTAATGTATCAACATATTACTGTATTAATGTATCAACATATTACTGTATTAATGTACCAACAGAGTATTATCAATGTATCAGAGTATTATTAATGTATCAACATATTACTGTATTAATGTATCAACATATTACAGTATTAATGTATCAACATAGTATTATTAATGTATCTACATATTACTGTATTAATGTATCAACATATTACTGTATTAATGTATCAACATATTACTGTATTAATGTATCAACATATTACTGTATTAATGTACCAACAGAGTATTATCAATGTATCAACATATTACTGTATTAATGTATCAACATATTACTGTATTAATGTATCAACATATTACTGTATTAATGTATCAACAGATTACTGTATTAATGTATCAACATATTACTGTATTAATGTACCAACAGAGTATTATCAATGTATCAACATATTACTGTATTAATGTACCAACATATTACTGTATTATTAATGTATCAACATATTACTGTATTATTAATGTACCAACAGAGTATTATCAATGTATCAGAGTATTATTAATGTATCAACATATTGCTGTATTAATGTATCAGAGTATTATCAATGTATCAACCTATTACTGTATTAATGTACCAACATATTACTGTATTATTAATGTATTAACATATTACTGTATTAATGTACCAACAGAGTATTATCAATGTATCAGAGTATTATTAATGTATCAACATATTACTGTATTAATGTACCAACATATTACTGTATTAATGTATCAACAGATTACTGTATTATTGTATCAACAGATTACTGTATTAATTTACCAACAGAGTACTGTATTAATGTACCACCATATTACTGTATTAATGTACCAACAGAATACTGTATTAATGTACCAACATAATAATGTATTAATGTACCAGCATATTAGTGTATTAATGTAACAACAGAATACTGTTAATGTAACAACAGAGTACTGTTAATGTATCAACAGAATATTGTATTAATGTATCACCATATTACTGTATTAATGTATCAACATATTACTGTATTAATGTATTAACATATTACTGTATTAATGTACCAACAGAGTATTATCAATGTATCAACATATTACTGTATTAATGTATCAACATATTACTGTATTAATGTATCAACAGAGTATTATTAATGTATCAACAGAGTACTGTATTAATGTATCAACATATTACTGTATTAATGTATCAACATATTACTGTATTAATGTACCAACAGAGTATTATCAATGTATCAACATATTACTGTATTAATGTATCAACATATTACTGTATTAATGTATCAACATATTACTGTATTAATGTATCAACATATTACTGTATTAATGTATCAACATATTACTGTATTAATGTACCAACAGAGTATTATCAATGTATCAACATATTACTGTATTAATGTACCAACATATTACTGTATTATTAATGTATTAACATATTACTGTATTAATGTATCAACATATTACTGTATTATTAATGTACCAACAGAGTTTTATCAATGTATCAGAGTATTATTAATGTATCAACATATTACTGTATTAATGTATCAGAGTATTATCAATGTATCAACATATTACTGTATTAATGTACCAACATATTACTGTATTATTAATGTATTAACATATTACTGTATTAATGTATCAACATATTACTGTATTAATGTACCAACAGAGTATTATCAATGTATCAGAGTATTATTAATGTTTCAACATATTACTGTATTCATGTATCAACATATTACTGTATTAATGTACCAACATATTACTGTATTAATGTATCAACATATTACTGTATTAATGTATCAACATATTACTGTATTAATGTACCAACAGAGTATTATCAATGTATCAGAGTATTATTAATGTATCAACATATTACTGTATTAATGTATCAACATATTACTGTATTAATGTATCAACATATTACTGCAATTAATGTACCAACAGAGTATTATCAATGTATCAGAGTATTATTAATGTATCAACATATTACTGTATTAATGTACCAACAGATTACTGTATTAATGTATCAACAGATTACTGTTTTAATGTACCAACATAGTACTGTATTCATGTACCAACAGATTACTGTATTAATGTATCAACATATTACTGTATTAATGTACCAGCATATTAGTGTATTAATGTAACAACAGAATACTATTAATGTAACAACAGAGTACTGTTAATGTATCAACAGAATATTGTATTAATGTACCAACAGATTACTGTATTAACGTATCAACAGAGTACTGCATTAATGTACCAACAGATTACTGTATTAATGTATCAACAGATTACTGTATTAATGTACCAATATATTACTGTATTAATGTACCAACAGAGTACTGTATTAATGTATCAATAGATTACTGTATTAATGTATCAATAGATTACTGTATTATTGTATCAACATATTACTGTATTAATGTACCAACAGAGTTCTGTATTAATGTACCATCAGAGTACTGCATTAATGTACCAACAGAGTACTGCATTTAATGTACCATCAGAGTACTGCATTAATGTACCAACAGAGTACTGCATTTAATGTACCAACAGAGTACTGCATTAATGTACCATCAGAGTACTGCATTAATGTACCAACAGAGTACTGCATTAATGTACCAACAGAGTACTGCATTAATGTATCAACAGATTACTGTATTAATGTACCAATATATTACTGTATTAATGTACCAACAGAGTATTATTAATGTATCAACAGATTACTGTATTAATGTATCAACAGATTACTGTATTAATGTATCAACAGATTACTGTATTAATGTATCAACATATTACTGTATTAATGTATCAACAGATTACTGTATTAATGTATCAACAGAGTACTGTATTAATGTACCAACAGATTACTGTATTAATGTATCAACAGATTACTGTATTAATGTATCAACAGATTACTGTATTAATGTACCAATATATTACTGTATTAATGTATCAACAGATTATTGTATTAATGTATCAACAGATTACTGTATTAATGTACCAACAGATTACTGTATTCATGTACCAATAGATTACTGTATTAACGTATAAAACTTGGAGAGAAGCCATACACCCACCATCAACTGAGCCAAGCTACCAAGAGCTCAACTCATACGATGCTCACTGTATAACTACTAAGGAATAGTGAGTGTGACTCCAATTTCTGGCCAGTACATATGCTGTAATTGTATGTTTTGTGTCCCCCACGACTAAAGACACTGGGGACACGCCCGACACGGCTGTGAGAGGTGTCATAACGTTGCCCTCTTTGGGCACAGCAAGCCCCATCCCCCTCTCCCTGCCTCCTACACACAGGCTGCTGTGGTCAGAGAGGTCGTAAATTCCTGAGGAGATGATCTCCTCATGGCCACAGTATAGAGACAGAGTGAATCTTCATAGAGAACAAAGGAATTTCTTCAATCTCACAGAACTTGAGGTCCGAACAACATTTATGTTCCGGAGAAAGTATCAAAGATCGGTGAAGAATCCAGCTACGAACTGGTCCGTTTGGTACAACTTGGGGAAGCTCACGGGAGACGGTGTGGCTACATTACCATAAAACTGTTTATATAATAGCCTCAGATATGAGGTTTACATCTAATTGTTGTATAAGATGAATGAGTGAGGATGATACTGTTTGTAAAATTGTGTAATGCGATTTTTTGACTGTTTAATGAACAAAACTCCAATTCCCTAAAAAGTTTCACTAAGTCCTTGGCATGCCCCCAGGGGTACAGACAGGCCCGGGCGTCATGAGACAGCCCTTTTCCATGTTCCAAATAAAAAAAACACTGAGAATTTATCAACAGACCATGTTTCCCTCAATTACGAGAGGACAAAGGTTGCAGACCAGCTTACCTCGATAACGAGAGGAACAAGGTTTGAGTAGATGGCTGAATCATTTAACCATACCATGTGGATAAACTCTTAGACTATCGATACCGACAGAATAAGAACAAGTCTTTGATATGAATTACTAGTCTGCAGCTAGGAATTCAGTATCATTGAACGCGAAGACCGACAACCGCCGAAACATCTATCCATAATGACACTCTGAACTACCCATTCTAACCACGACAGAGAGGGCGGACAAACTCTCCAACAGAAACAAACTTTTCAACAGAGATCCCGACGACACACTGAGCATAAATATATATATTGATTGCAATTGTTCCTGAATGAGTGAGCATTCATATGCAAAGGATTAGCATTTCAATTGTTATAATTATCAACTGTGTGTTGTCTTATCTCAGTCAACCCCCACTACTCTTTTGAACACCAAGCCGCGATGCCGGTTTATCCCACTAGGGAAACTCCGTTGTCATTTTCTTGTAACTATCAACTGTTTGTTTATGCATTTCTGTGAATTACTTAGTTAGTAAATAAATGATTTTAAGACAATTGATGTATGGATGACTCATAGTGAAGACTGGGTTCGTGCAGATAACCAACAATGTATGACATTTGGAATTAAACTAAAGTGAGGTAAAATAAATGATTAATTAATCAGAAGACTATTGATCAGATATAAAATATCTGAAAAGTTATATTAGGAAATTGATAACTTTGTAATCTGAATATTTTCCTTGGTGCCCCAACTTCCTACTTAATTACAGTTACATGATTAAATAGTTAATCACGAAATGCTAATTACAGAGAATCTTTGATAAAAACTAAGTCTTCATTTAATGATAGTAAAGACACGACAGAGGCTATACCAAACGCTACCACACAGCCAGGCCGGTGCGTAGCAAGGAACAGCCGGCGACCTGCCACTGACAAACGACCCGCCATCACCCGCCCTCCTGCGCTTCTGTCTTGCTCTTCAAATTCAACGAGAGACAGACAAAATCAAATCAAGTTTATTTATATAGCCCTTCGTACATCAGTTGATATCTCAAAGTGCTGTACAGAAACCCAACCTTAAAAACCCAGACTGCAAGCAATGCACGTGTAGAAGCACGGTGGCTCGGAAAAACTCCCTAGAAAGGCCAAAACCAGGCTATGTGGGGTGGCCAGTCCTCTTCTGGCTGTGCCGGGTGGAGATTATAACAGAACATGGCCAAGATGTTCATAAATGACCAGCATGGCCCAATCATAATAAGGCAGAACAGTTGAAACTGGAGCAGCAGCATGGCCAGGTGGACTGGGGACAGCAAGGAGTCATCATGCAGGTAGTCCTGAGGCATGGTTCTAGGGATCAGGTCCTCTGAGAGAGAGAGAATTAGAGAGAGCACACTTTCACACAGGACACCGAATAGGACAGGAAAAGTACTCCAGATATAACAAACTGACCCTAGCCCCCCGACACATAAACTACTGCAGCATAAATACTGGAGGCTGAGACAGGAGGGGTCAGGAGACACTGTGGCCCCATCCGAGGACACCCCCGGACAGAGCCAAACAGGAAGGATATAACCCCACCCACTTTGCCAAAGCACAGCCCCCACACCACCAGATGGATATCTTCAACCACCAACTTACCATCCTGAGACAAGGCCGAGTATAGCCCACAAAGATCTCCGCCACGGCACAACACAAGGGGGGGGGGGGGCGCCAACCCAGACAGGAAGATCACATCAGTGACTCAACCCACTCAAGTGACGCACCCCCCCCCCAGGGACGGTATGAAAGAGCCCCAGTAAGCCAATGACTTATGCATAGATAATAGATAATAGATTTTAAAAACAGTGAGTAGCAGCAGTGTAACAAAAGGTGACGGGGGGAGGTGGGGTAAATGCAAATAGTCGTTGTAGCCATTTGATTACCTGTACAGCAGACTTATTGCTTGGGGGTAGAAGCTGTTCAGGAGTCCGAGCGGTTGCCATACCAAGCGGTGATGCAACCATGCTCTCATTCCAAATCTTTTCAGTATCCTGAGGGGGTATAGGCTGTGTCGTGCCCTCTTCACGACTGTCTTGGTGTGTTTGGAAAATGATAGCTTGTTGTAGATGCGGACACCAAGGAACTTGAAGCTCTCAACCATCTCCACTACAGCCCCACCGATGAGAATGGGGGCGTGCCCGGCCCTCCTTTTCCTGCAGTCCACAATCATCTCCTTTGTCTTGATCACATTGAGGTAGAGGTTGTTGTCCTTAGACCACACGGTCAGGTCTCTGACCTCCTCCTTATAGGCTGTCTCATCATTGTCAGTGATCCGGACTACCACTATTGTGTCATCAGCAAACTTAATGATGGTGTTGGAGTCATCCCTGGCCATGCAGTTGTGGGTGAACAGGGAGTACAGGAGGGGACTGAGCATGCACCCCTGAAGGGCCCCTGTGTTGAGAATCAGTATGGCAGATGTGTTGTTGCCTACTCTTATTGCCTGGGGTGTCCAGTCAGGAAGTCCAGGATCCAGTTGCAGAGGGAGGCGTTTAGTCCCAGGGTCCTTAGCTTATTGATGAGCTTTGAGGGCACTATGGGTTTAAACACTGAGCTGTAGTCAATGAATAGCATTCCAGCATAGGTGTTCCTTTTGTCCAAGTGTGAAAGGGCAGTGTGGAGTGCAATAGAGAGTGCAGCATCTGTGAAACTGTTGGGGTGGTATGATAATTGGAGTGGATCTAGGGTTTCTGGGATAATGGTGTTGATGTGAGCCATGACCAGCCTTTCATGGCTACTGACATGAATGCTATCGGTCGGTACTCATTTAGGCAGGTTACCTTGGTTCAGAGTTTTTCCTCTTTGGTTGCACGTTTAACATTCTGACAGAAATTTGGTAAAATGTATTTAAGTTTCCCTGCATTAAAGTCCCTGGCAACTAGGAGCGCCGCCTCTGGGTGAGCGTTTTCTTCTTTGCTTATGGTAGAATACAGCTCATTCAATGCTGTCTTAGTGCCAGCCCCAGTCTGTGGTGGTATGTAAACAGCTATGAAAAATACAGATGAAAACTCTCTTGGTAGATAGTACAGTACAGATAGTACAGCTTATCATGAAATAAAATGAATCCAAGATGGCGTAGCAGTAACTCGTCCTGTCGTATCGTCTCTCTGTAAATATCGTCTCTTTTTCGTTTTAGATATTTTAGATATTTTTACTTCGCATATCTTTAAAAACATTTTGCTAAACCTAAGCTTCCAAATACTCTTCTGCAACCCGCCAATGTAGCTACTTTTCCTAAAGTAGTTATATTTACTTCGAAACCGGAACCCTTCAACTGAAGCTAGCCAGCTATGCTAGCGGTCTTCAGCTAACCTTTAGCTCGGAAAGCTCTCGCCAGTTCGAACAACGCGACGCTAACCAGAGCATAACGGACCTATTTATTTTTTATTTTTTACGCCTGGATTCCCACCACAAACGGAACATTCTTCAGCTGGATCTTCACAACTAGCTATCGAGCTAAACAGCAATCCTGGTCGATTACTCCTGGCTAGCGTTTCCACCCACGTAGCTTGAAGCTAGCCCGGCCAGAGTTCCTAGCATACTCCTGGGCTACAATACCTTGACTACGACCGGTCTATCGATGTCACCGCATGAAGAGGAATAAACAGACTCACCCCATCGCAACGTCCTCCAAAGGCTAACTCTCTAGCCCTCGCTATCTCCTTGCTTGCTAACTCGGCATGCTAACTGCTAGCTTGTTTAGCTTGTTTAGCCCAGAACACACCCAAGAACCTCCAGAAGCTAACCAGCTAGCTACAAGCTATTTAGCTACCAGCTAGCTAGCTACAAGCTATTTAGCTACCAGCTAGCTAGCTACAAGCTACTTAGTCATTGTTCGTTTTCTTAACCTGGATAACACTCGCCAGCCCCCCTGCCCCTGGACTCTGATCACTTGGCTACATAGCTGATGCACGCTGGACTGTCCATTAATCACGGTACTCGATTCTGCTTGTTTGTTTTATCTGTCGGCCCCGTTGCCTAGTCAATGCCATTTTACCTGCTGTTGTTATGCTAGCCGATTAGCTGTTGTCTCACCCACTGTTTTAGCAAGCTTTCCCAATTCAACACCTGTGATTACTGTATGCCTCGCTGTATGTCTCTCCCAAATATCAATATGCCTTGTATACTGTTGCTCAGGTTAGTTATCATTGTTTTAGTTCACTATGGAGCCCCTAGCCCCACTCCTCATACCCCTGATACCTCCTTTGTCCCTCCTCCAACATATGCAGTGACCTCACCCATTACCACCAGCATGTCCAGAGATAAAACCTCTCTCATCATCACCCAGTGCCTGGGCTTACCTCCGCCATACCCGCACCCCACCATACCCCTGTCTGCGCATTATGCCCTGAATATATTCTACCATGCCCAGAAACCTGCTCCTCTAATTCTCTGTCCCCAACGCGACCAGTTTTGATAGCCCTTAGCCACACCCTCATACTATTCCTTCTCTGTTCCGCAGGTGATGTGGAGGTAAACCCTGGCCGTGCATGTCCCCAGGCACCCTCATTTGTTGACTTCTGTGATCGAAAAAGCCTTGGTTTCATGCATGTCAACATCAGAAGCCTCCTCCCTAAGTTTGTTTTACTCACTGCTTTAGCACACTCTGCTAACCCTGATGTCCTTGCCGTGTCTGAATCCTGGCTCAGGAAGGCCACCAAAAATTCAGAGATTTCCATACCCAACTATAACATCTTCCGTCAAGATAGAACTGCTAAAGGGGGAGGAGTTGCAGTCTACTGCAGAGATAGCCTGCAAAGTAATGTCATACTTTCCAGGTCCATACCCAAACAGTTTGAACTACTAATTTTGAAAATTACTCTCTCCAGAAACAAGTCTCTCACTGTTGCCGCCTGCTACCGACCCCCCTCAGCTCCCAGCTGTGCCCTGGACACCATTTGTGAATTGATTGCCCCCCATCTAGCTTCAGAGTTTGTTCTGCTAGGTGACCTAAACTGGGATATGCTTAACACCCCGGCAGTCCTACAATCTAAGCTAGATGCCCTCAATCTCACACAAATCATCAAAGAACCCACCAGGTACAACCCTAACTCTGTAAGCAAGGGCACCCTCATAGACGTCATCCTGACCAACTGGCCCTCCAAATACACCTCCGCTGTCTTCAACCAGGATCTCAGCGACCACTGCCTCATTGCCTGTATCCGCTACGGTGCCGCAGTCAAACGACCACCCTCATCACTGTCAAACGCTCCCTAAAACACTTCTGTGAGCAGGCCTTTCTAATCGAAACTGGCCCGGGTATCCTGGAAGGACATTGACCTCATCCTGTCAGTTGAGGATGCCTGGTCATTCTTTAAGAGTAACTTCCTCACCATTTTAGATAAGCATGCTCCGTTCAAAAAATGCAGAACTAAGAACAGATACAGCCCTTGGTTCACTCCAGACCTGACTGCCCTCGACCAGCACAAAAACATCCTGTGGCGGACTGCAATAGCATCGAACAGTCCCCGCGATATGCAACTGTTCAGGGAAGTCAGGAACCAATACACGCAGTCAGTCAGGAAAGCTAAGGCCAGCTTCTTCAGGCAGAAGTTTGCATCCTGTAGCTCCAACTCCAAAAGTTCTGGGACACTGTGAAGTCCATGGAGAACAAGAGCACCTCCTCCCAGCTGCCCACTGCACTGAGGCTAGGGAACACAGTCACCACCGATAAATCCATGATTATCGAAAACTTCAATAAGCATTTCTCAACGGCTGGCCATGCCTTCCGCCTGGCTACTTCTACCTCGGCCAACAGCCCTGGCCCCCCGCAGCTCCTCGCCCAAGCCTCTCCAGGTTCTCCTTTACCCAAATCCTGATAGCAGATGTTCTGAAAGAGCTGCAAAACCTGGACCCGTATAAATCAGCTGGGCTTGACAATCTGGACCCTCTATTTCTGAAACTATCCGCCGCCATTGTCGCAACCCCTATTACCAGCCTGTTCAAACTCTCTTTCATATCGTCTGAGATCCCCAAGGACTGGAAAGCTGCCACAGTCATCCCCCTCTTCAAAGGGGGTGACACCCTGGACCCAAACTGTTACAGACCTATATCCATCCTGCCCTGCCTATCTAAGGTCTTCGAAAGCCAAGTCAACAAACAGGTGACTGACCATCTCGAATCCCACCGTACCTTCTCCGCTATGCAATCCGGTTTCCGAGCCGGTCACGGGTGCACCTCAGCCACACTCAAGGTACTAAACGACATCATAACCGCCATCGATAAAAGACAGTACTGTGCAGCCATCTTCATCGACCTTGCCAAGGCTTTCGACTCTGTCAATCACCATATTCTTATCGGCAGACTCAGTAACCTCGGTTTTTCGGATGACTGCCTTGCTTGGTTCACCAATTACTTTGCAGACAGAGTTCAGTGTGTCAAATCGGAGGGCATGTTGTCCGGTCCTCTGGCAGTCTCTATCGGGGTGCCACAGGGTTCAATTCTCGGGCCGACTCTTTTCTCTGTATATATCAATGATGTTGCTCTTGCTGCGGGCGATTCCCTGATCCACCTCTACGCAGACGACACCATTGTATACACTTTCGGCCCGTCATTGGACACTGTGCTATCAAACCTCCAATCGAGCTTCAATGCCATACAACACTCCTTCCGTGGCCTCCAACTGCTCTTAAACGCTAGTAAAACCAAATGCATGCTTTTCAACCGATCGCTGCCTGCACCCGCATGCCCGACTAGCATCACCACACTGGATGGCTCCGACCTTGAATATGTGGACACCTATAAGTACCTAGGTGTCTGGCTAGACTGCAAACTCTCCTTCCAGACCCATATCAAACATCTCCAATCGAAAATCAAATCAAGAATCGGCTTTCTATTCCGCAACAAAGCCTCCTTCACTCACGCTGCCAAGCTTACCCTAGTAAAACTGACTATCCTACCGATCCTCGACTTCGGCGACGTCATCTACAAAATTGCTTCCAACACTCTACTCAGCAAACTGGATGCAGTTTATCACAGTGCCATCCGTTTTGTCACTAAAGCACCTTATACTACCCACCACTGCGACTTGTATGCTCTAGTCGGCTGGCCCTCGCTACATATTCGTCGCCAGACCCACTGGCTTCAGGTCATCTACAAGGCCATGCTAGGCAAAGCTCCGCCTTATCTCAGCTCACTGGTCACGATGGCAACACCCATCCGTAGCACGCGCTCCAGCAGGTGTATCTCATTGATCATCCCTAAAGCCAACACCTCATTCGGCCGCCTTTCGTTCCAGTACTCTGCTGCCTGTGACTGGAACGAATTGCAAAAATCGCTGAAGTTGGAGACTTTTATCTCCCTCACCAACTTCAAACATCAGCTAGCTGAGCAGCTAACCGATCGCTGCAGCTGTACATAATCTATTGGTAAATAGCATACCCATTTTCACCTACCTCAACCCCACAGTTTTTATTTATTTTATTTTCTGCTCTTTTGCACACCAATATCTCTACCTGTACATGATCATTTATCACTCCAGTGTTAATCTGCAATATTGTAATTATTCGCCTACCTCCTCATGCCTTTTGCACACATTGTATATAGACTCCCCTTTTTTCTCTGTGTTATTGACTTGTTAATTGTTTACTCCATGTGTAACTCTGTGTTGTCTGTTCACACTGCTATGCTTTATCTTGGCCAGGTCGCAGTTGCAAATGAGAACCTGTTCTCAACTAGCCTACCTGGTTAAATAAAGGTGAAATAAAAAAATAAAAAAATACAAATACTCTACCTCAGGCAAACAATAGTTTGAGACTTCCTTAAATATTGTGCACCAGCTGTTATTTACAAAAATACATAGTTCACCACCCCTTGACTTACCAGACACGGCTGTTCTATCCTGCCGGTACAGCTTATAACCAGCCAGCTGTATGTTGAAAGTGTTGTCATTCAGCCACGACTCCGTGAAGCATAAGATATTACTTTTGATAGTCCCATTGGTAGTTTAATCTCCATGTAGGTCATCGATTTTATTCTCCAAAGATAGCATGTTTGCAAGCCGAATGGAAGGAAGTGTGGGTTTATTCAATCGCCTTTGAATTCTTAGAAGGCAGCCTGCCCTCTGGCCCATTTTCTCCACCTCCTGTTCATGCAAATCACGGGGATCTGGGCCAGATCCCAAGAAAGCAGTATATCCTTCGCTTTGGGCTCATCAGACTCATTCACCTTTTTTGGGATAGGGGGCAGCATTTTCACTTTTGGATGAATAGCGTGCCCAGAGTGAACTGCCCCCTACTCTGTTCCAGATGCTAATATATGCATATTATTAGTAGTATTGGATAGAAAACACCCTGAAGTTTCTAAAACTGTCTGAATGATGTCTGTGAGTATAACAGACAAAATCCAACCAGGAAGTGGGACATTGGAGGTTTGTAGTTTTTTTTTCAAAGTTTGGCATACCGAATACACATTGAGATATGGATGAGGTTGCACTTCCTAGGGCTTCCACTAGATGTCAATCGTCTTTAGAAACTGGTTTGAGGATTCTACTATAAAGGAGGGGCTCATGAGACCTCTTTGAGTCAGTGGTCTGGCAGAGAGCCTTGGTCTCATGACTCGAGCTCCCGACAGAGTTACCTCTCATTCCAATGCTTTTCTGAAGACAAAGTAATTCTCCAGTTGGAACATTATTGATGTTTCATGTTAAAAACATCCTAAAGATTGATTCCATACATCATTTGACATGTTTCTAAAGGACTGTAATGGAACTTTTCTAGTTTTTGTCTGGATTAAATGCTCACGCCTCATGAAGAGGGTTTACTGGGCTGAACACGCTAACAACAAGTGGCTATTTGGACATAAATGATGGAACTTTATGGAACAAATCAGTCATTTATTGTCGACCTGGGATTCCCGGGACTGCCTTCTGATGAAGATCATCAAAGGAAAGTTAATATTTATGGTGTTGTTTCTAACTTTGTTGCCTCCAAAATGGCGGATATTCCTCTGGCTGATTTGGGCTCTGAGCGCCGTTCTCAGATTATGCTTTTTCCGTAAAGTTTTTTTGAAATCTGACACAGCGGTTGCAATAAGGAGAAGTCTATCTTTAATTCTGTGAAAAACACTTGTATCTTTTATCAATGTTTATTATGAGTATTTCTGCAAAATCACCAGATGTTTTGGAATCAAAACATTACTGCACGTAAGGCACCAATGTAAACATATTTGTGGATATAAATATGCACATTATCGAACAAAACAAACATGTATTGTGTAACATGATGTCCTATGAGTGTCATCTGATGAAGATCATCAAAGGTTAGTGATTCATTTTATCTATATTTCTGCTTTTTGTGACTCCTATCTTTGGCTGGAAAAATGGCTGTGTGTTTTTTCGACTTGGCTATAATCATATGTTGTGTTTTAGCTGTAAAGCAACAAAAAATGGGAATTTCGCGCCCTGCCTTTTCAGGGGAACGTTCTCGCTCGAAAGGTTAATGGAAAAAATGGATTCTGCCAGTTCGTGGTGAGTAATCACAGTCCTGATGTCCAGAAATTATTATCGGTCATAAGAGACGGTAGCAGCAACATTATGTACAAAATAAGTTAACAAACAACCCTAATTAACAAACAAAAAAACATAATCGGCTGGTGACGTGTAAAATGTCAACCTTCTTCTCCTTTTGAAGATCAAGCCGATCCTAGTTGTTTTAGGCCTAATTCTATTTAGCCCTTTTTATCAGAAACTTGTCAATAATCAACTGACTGGCTTTCTTGACTTTCCCACATTCTATTCTAAAATTGATTTTTTTTTAAAGAGTCCAACACACAATCTACACACAATACCCATAATGATGAAGTGAAAACAGGTTTAAATTTTAATAAAAAAAAACAAAAATACCTTATTTAAATATGTATTCAGACCCTTTTCAATGAAACTCGATTGAGCTAGGTGCATCCTGTTTACATTGATCATCCTTGAGATGCTTCTACAACTTCATTGGAGTCCACCTGTGGTAAATTCAATTGATCAGAGTATTATTAATGTATCAACATATTACTGTATTAATGTATCAACATATTACAGTATTAATGTATCAACATAGTATTATTAATGTATCTACATATTACTGTATTAATGTATCAACATATTACTGTATTAATGTATCAACATATTACTGTATTAATGTATCAACATATTACTGTATTAATGTACCAACAGAGTATTATCAATGTATCAACATATTACTGTATTAATGTATCAACATATTACTGTATTAATGTATCAACATATTACTGTATTAATGTATCAACAGATTACTGTATTAATGTATCAACATATTACTGTATTAATGTACCAACAGAGTATTATCAATGTATCAACATATTACTGTATTAATGTACCAACATATTACTGTATTATTAATGTATCAACATATTACTGTATTATTAATGTACCAACAGAGTATTATCAATGTATCAGAGTATTATTAATGTATCAACATATTGCTGTATTAATGTATCAGAGTATTATCAATGTATCAACCTATTACTGTATTAATGTACCAACATATTACTGTATTATTAATGTATTAACATATTACTGTATTAATGTACCAACAGAGTATTATCAATGTATCAGAGTATTATTAATGTATCAACATATTACTGTATTAATGTACCAACATATTACTGTATTAATGTATCAACAGATTACTGTATTATTGTATCAACAGATTACTGTATTAATTTACCAACAGAGTACTGTATTAATGTACCACCATATTACTGTATTAATGTACCAACAGAATACTGTATTAATGTACCAACATAATAATGTATTAATGTACCAGCATATTAGTGTATTAATGTAACAACAGAATACTGTTAATGTAACAACAGAGTACTGTTAATGTATCAACAGAATATTGTATTAATGTATCACCATATTACTGTATTAATGTATCAACATATTACTGTATTAATGTATTAACATATTACTGTATTAATGTACCAACAGAGTATTATCAATGTATCAACATATTACTGTATTAATGTATCAACATATTACTGTATTAATGTATCAACAGAGTATTATTAATGTATCAACAGAGTACTGTATTAATGTATCAACATATTACTGTATTAATGTATCAACATATTACTGTATTAATGTACCAACAGAGTATTATCAATGTATCAACATATTACTGTATTAATGTATCAACATATTACTGTATTAATGTATCAACATATTACTGTATTAATGTATCAACATATTACTGTATTAATGTATCAACATATTACTGTATTAATGTACCAACAGAGTATTATCAATGTATCAACATATTACTGTATTAATGTACCAACATATTACTGTATTATTAATGTATTAACATATTACTGTATTAATGTATCAACATATTACTGTATTATTAATGTACCAACAGAGTTTTATCAATGTATCAGAGTATTATTAATGTATCAACATATTACTGTATTAATGTATCAGAGTATTATCAATGTATCAACATATTACTGTATTAATGTACCAACATATTACTGTATTATTAATGTATTAACATATTACTGTATTAATGTATCAACATATTACTGTATTAATGTACCAACAGAGTATTATCAATGTATCAGAGTATTATTAATGTTTCAACATATTACTGTATTCATGTATCAACATATTACTGTATTAATGTACCAACATATTACTGTATTAATGTATCAACATATTACTGTATTAATGTATCAACATATTACTGTATTAATGTACCAACAGAGTATTATCAATGTATCAGAGTATTATTAATGTATCAACATATTACTGTATTAATGTATCAACATATTACTGTATTAATGTATCAACATATTACTGCAATTAATGTACCAACAGAGTATTATCAATGTATCAGAGTATTATTAATGTATCAACATATTACTGTATTAATGTACCAACAGATTACTGTATTAATGTATCAACAGATTACTGTTTTAATGTACCAACATAGTACTGTATTCATGTACCAACAGATTACTGTATTAATGTATCAACATATTACTGTATTAATGTACCAGCATATTAGTGTATTAATGTAACAACAGAATACTATTAATGTAACAACAGAGTACTGTTAATGTATCAACAGAATATTGTATTAATGTACCAACAGATTACTGTATTAACGTATCAACAGAGTACTGCATTAATGTACCAACAGATTACTGTATTAATGTATCAACAGATTACTGTATTAATGTACCAATATATTACTGTATTAATGTACCAACAGAGTACTGTATTAATGTATCAATAGATTACTGTATTAATGTATCAATAGATTACTGTATTATTGTATCAACATATTACTGTATTAATGTACCAACAGAGTTCTGTATTAATGTACCATCAGAGTACTGCATTAATGTACCAACAGAGTACTGCATTTAATGTACCATCAGAGTACTGCATTAATGTACCAACAGAGTACTGCATTTAATGTACCAACAGAGTACTGCATTAATGTACCATCAGAGTACTGCATTAATGTACCAACAGAGTACTGCATTAATGTACCAACAGAGTACTGCATTAATGTATCAACAGATTACTGTATTAATGTACCAATATATTACTGTATTAATGTACCAACAGAGTATTATTAATGTATCAACAGATTACTGTATTAATGTATCAACAGATTACTGTATTAATGTATCAACAGATTACTGTATTAATGTATCAACATATTACTGTATTAATGTATCAACAGATTACTGTATTAATGTATCAACAGAGTACTGTATTAATGTACCAACAGATTACTGTATTAATGTATCAACAGATTACTGTATTAATGTATCAACAGATTACTGTATTAATGTACCAATATATTACTGTATTAATGTATCAACAGATTATTGTATTAATGTATCAACAGATTACTGTATTAATGTACCAACAGATTACTGTATTCATGTACCAATAGATTACTGTATTAACGTATAAAACTTGGAGAGAAGCCATACACCCACCATCAACTGAGCCAAGCTACCAAGAGCTCAACTCATACGATGCTCACTGTATAACTACTAAGGAATAGTGAGTGTGACTCCAATTTCTGGCCAGTACATATGCTGTAATTGTATGTTTTGTGTCCCCCACGACTAAAGACACTGGGGACACGCCCGACACGGCTGTGAGAGGTGTCATAACGTTGCCCTCTTTGGGCACAGCAAGCCCCATCCCCTCTCCCTGCCTCCTACACACAGGCTGCTGTGGTCAGAGAGGTCGTAAATTCCTGAGGAGATGATCTCCTCATGGCCACAGTATAGAGACAGAGTGAATCTTCATAGAGAACAAAGGAATTTCTTCAATCTCACAGAACTTGAGGTCCGAACAACATTTATGTTCCGGAGAAAGTATCAAAGATCGGTGAAGAATCCAGCTACGAACTGGTCCATTTGGTACAACTTGGTGAAGCTCACGGGAGACGGTGTGGCTACATTACCATAAAACTGTTTATATAATAGCCTCAGATATGAGGTTTACATCTAATTGTTGTATAAGATGAATGAGTGAGGATGATACTGTTTGTAAAATTGTGTAATGCGATTTTTTGACTGTTTAATGAACAAAACTCCAATTCCCTAAAAAGTTTCACTAAGTCCTTGGCATGCCCCCAGGGGTACAGACAGGCCCGGGCGTCATGAGACAGCCCTTTTCCATGTTCCAAATAAAAAAAACACTGAGAATTTATCAACAGACCATGTTTCCCTCAATTACGAGAGGACAAAGGTTGCAGACCAGCTTACCTCGATAACGAGAGGAACAAGGTTTGAGTAGATGGCTGAATCATTTAACCATACCATGTGGATAAACTCTTAGACTATCGATACCGACAGAATAAGAACAAGTCTTTGATATGAATTACTAGTCTGCAGCTAGGAATTCAGTATCATTGAACGCGAAGACCGACAACCGCCGAAACATCTATCCATAATGACACTCTGAACTACCCATTCTAACCACGACAGAGAGGGCGGACAAACTCTCCAACAGAAACAAACTTTTCAACAGAGATCCCGACGACACACTGAGCATAAATATATATATTGATTGCAATTGTTCCTGAATGAGTGAGCATTCATATGCAAAGGATTAGCATTTCAATTGTTATAATTATCAACTGTGTGTTGTCTTATCTCAGTCAACCCCCACTACTCTTTTGAACACCAAGCCGCGATGCCGGTTTATCCCACTAGGGAAACTCCGTTGTCATTTTCTTGTAACTATCAACTGTTTGTTTATGCATTTCTGTGAATTACTTAGTTAGTAAATAAATGATTTTAAGACAATTGATGTATGGATGACTCATAGTGAAGACTGGGTTCGTGCAGATAACCAACAATGTATGACATTTGGAATTAAACTAAAGTGAGGTAAAATAAATGATTAATTAATCAGAAGACTATTGATCAGATATAAAATATCTGAAAAGTTATATTAGGAAATTGATAACTTTGTAATCTGAATATTTTCCTTGGTGCCCCAACTTCCTACTTAATTACAGTTACATGATTAAATAGTTAATCACGAAATGCTAATTACAGAGAATCTTTGATAAAAACTAAGTCTTCATTTAATGATAGTAAAGACACGACAGAGGCTATACCAAACGCTACCACACAGCCAGGCCGGTGCGTAGCAAGGAACAGCCGGCGACCTGCCACTGACAAACGACCCGCCATCACCCGCCCTCCTGCGCTTCTGTCTTGCTCTTCAAATTCAACGAGAGACAGACAAAATCAAATCAAGTTTATTTATATAGCCCTTCGTACATCAGTTGATATCTCAAAGTGCTGTACAGAAACCCAACCTTAAAAACCCAGACTGCAAGCAATGCACGTGTAGAAGCACGGTGGCTCGGAAAAACTCCCTAGAAAGGCCAAAACCAGGCTATGTGGGGTGGCCAGTCCTCTTCTGGCTGTGCCGGGTGGAGATTATAACAGAACATGGCCAAGATGTTCATAAATGACCAGCATGGCCCAATCATAATAAGGCAGAACAGTTGAAACTGGAGCAGCAGCATGGCCAGGTGGACTGGGGACAGCAAGGAGTCATCATGCAGGTAGTCCTGAGGCATGGTTCTAGGGATCAGGTCCTCTGAGAGAGAGAGAATTAGAGAGAGCACACTTTCACACAGGACACCGAATAGGACAGGAAAAGTACTCCAGATATAACAAACTGACCCTAGCCCCCGACACATAAACTACTGCAGCATAAATACTGGAGGCTGAGACAGGAGGGGTCAGGAGACACTGTGGCCCCATCCGAGGACACCCCGGACAGAGCCAAACAGGAAGGATATAACCCCACCCACTTTGCCAAAGCACAGCCCCCACACCACCAGATGGATATCTTCAACCACCAACTTACCATCCTGAGACAAGGCCGAGTATAGCCCACAAAGATCTCCGCCACGGCACAACACAAGGGGGGGGCGCCAACCCAGACAGGAAGATCACATCAGTGACTCAACCCACTCAAGTGACGCACCCCCCCAGGGACGGTATGAAAGAGCCCCAGTAAGCCAATGACTTATGCATAGATAATAGATAATAGATTTTAAAAACAGTGAGTAGCAGCAGTGTAACAAAAGGTGACGGGGGAGGTGGGGTAAATGCAAATAGTCGTTGTAGCCATTTGATTACCTGTACAGCAGACTTATTGCTTGGGGGTAGAAGCTGTTCAGGAGTCCGAGCGGTTGCCATACCAAGCGGTGATGCAACCATGCTCTCATTCCAAATCTTTTCAGTATCCTGAGGGGGTATAGGCTGTGTCGTGCCCTCTTCACGACTGTCTTGGTGTGTTTGGAAAATGATAGCTTGTTGTAGATGCGGACACCAAGGAACTTGAAGCTCTCAACCATCTCCACTACAGCCCCACCGATGAGAATGGGGGCGTGCCCGGCCCTCCTTTTCCTGCAGTCCACAATCATCTCCTTTGTCTTGATCACATTGAGGTAGAGGTTGTTGTCCTTAGACCACACGGTCAGGTCTCTGACCTCCTCCTTATAGGCTGTCTCATCATTGTCAGTGATCCGGACTACCACTATTGTGTCATCAGCAAACTTAATGATGGTGTTGGAGTCATCCCTGGCCATGCAGTTGTGGGTGAACAGGGAGTACAGGAGGGGACTGAGCATGCACCCCTGAAGGGCCCCTGTGTTGAGAATCAGTATGGCAGATGTGTTGTTGCCTACTCTTATTGCCTGGGGTGTCCAGTCAGGAAGTCCAGGATCCAGTTGCAGAGGGAGGCGTTTAGTCCCAGGGTCCTTAGCTTATTGATGAGCTTTGAGGGCACTATGGGTTTAAACACTGAGCTGTAGTCAATGAATAGCATTCCAGCATAGGTGTTCCTTTTGTCCAAGTGTGAAAGGGCAGTGTGGAGTGCAATAGAGAGTGCAGCATCTGTGAAACTGTTGGGGTGGTATGATAATTGGAGTGGATCTAGGGTTTCTGGGATAATGGTGTTGATGTGAGCCATGACCAGCCTTTCATGGCTACTGACATGAATGCTATCGGTCGGTACTCATTTAGGCAGGTTACCTTGGTTCAGAGTTTTTCCTCTTTGGTTGCACGTTTAACATTCTGACAGAAATTTGGTAAAATGTATTTAAGTTTCCCTGCATTAAAGTCCCTGGCAACTAGGAGCGCCGCCTCTGGGTGAGCGTTTTCTTCTTTGCTTATGGTAGAATACAGCTCATTCAATGCTGTCTTAGTGCCAGCCCCAGTCTGTGGTGGTATGTAAACAGCTATGAAAAATACAGATGAAAACTCTCTTGGTAGATAGTACAGTACAGATAGTACAGCTTATCATGAAATAAAATGAATCCAAGATGGCGTAGCAGTAACTCGTCCTGTCGTATCGTCTCTCTGTAAATATCGTCTCTTTTTCGTTTTAGATATTTTAGATATTTTTACTTCGCATATCTTTAAAAACATTTTGCTAAACCTAAGCTTCCAAATACTCTTCTGCAACCCGCCAATGTAGCTACTTTTCCTAAAGTAGTTATATTTACTTCGAAACCGGAACCCTTCAACTGAAGCTAGCCAGCTATGCTAGCGGTCTTCAGCTAACCTTTAGCTCGGAAAGCTCTCGCCAGTTCGAACAACGCGACGCTAACCAGAGCATAACGGACCTATTTATTTTTTATTTTTTACGCCTGGATTCCCACCACAAACGGAACATTCTTCAGCTGGATCTTCACAACTAGCTATCGAGCTAAACAGCAATCCTGGTCGATTACTCCTGGCTAGCGTTTCCACCCACGTAGCTTGAAGCTAGCCCGGCCAGAGTTCCTAGCATACTCCTGGGCTACAATACCTTGACTACGACCGGTCTATCGATGTCACCGCATGAAGAGGAATAAACAGACTCACCCCATCGCAACGTCCTCCAAAGGCTAACTCTCTAGCCCTCGCTATCTCCTTGCTTGCTAACTCGGCATGCTAACTGCTAGCTTGTTTAGCTTGTTTAGCCCAGAACACACCCAAGAACCTCCAGAAGCTAACCAGCTAGCTACAAGCTATTTAGCTACCAGCTAGCTAGCTACAAGCTATTTAGCTACCAGCTAGCTAGCTACAAGCTACTTAGTCATTGTTCGTTTTCTTAACCTGGATAACACTCGCCAGCCCCCCTGCCCCTGGACTCTGATCACTTGGCTACATAGCTGATGCACGCTGGACTGTCCATTAATCACGGTACTCGATTCTGCTTGTTTGTTTTATCTGTCGGCCCCGTTGCCTAGTCAATGCCATTTTACCTGCTGTTGTTATGCTAGCCGATTAGCTGTTGTCTCACCCACTGTTTTAGCAAGCTTTCCCAATTCAACACCTGTGATTACTGTATGCCTCGCTGTATGTCTCTCCCAAATATCAATATGCCTTGTATACTGTTGCTCAGGTTAGTTATCATTGTTTTAGTTCACTATGGAGCCCCTAGCCCCACTCCTCATACCCCTGATACCTCCTTTGTCCCTCCTCCAACATATGCAGTGACCTCACCCATTACCACCAGCATGTCCAGAGATAAAACCTCTCTCATCATCACCCAGTGCCTGGGCTTACCTCCGCCATACCCGCACCCCACCATACCCCTGTCTGCGCATTATGCCCTGAATATATTCTACCATGCCCAGAAACCTGCTCCTCTAATTCTCTGTCCCCAACGCGACCAGTTTTGATAGCCCTTAGCCACACCCTCATACTATTCCTTCTCTGTTCCGCAGGTGATGTGGAGGTAAACCCTGGCCGTGCATGTCCCCAGGCACCCTCATTTGTTGACTTCTGTGATCGAAAAAGCCTTGGTTTCATGCATGTCAACATCAGAAGCCTCCTCCCTAAGTTTGTTTTACTCACTGCTTTAGCACACTCTGCTAACCCTGATGTCCTTGCCGTGTCTGAATCCTGGCTCAGGAAGGCCACCAAAAATTCAGAGATTTCCATACCCAACTATAACATCTTCCGTCAAGATAGAACTGCTAAAGGGGAGGAGTTGCAGTCTACTGCAGAGATAGCCTGCAAAGTAATGTCATACTTTCCAGGTCCATACCCAAACAGTTTGAACTACTAATTTTGAAAATTACTCTCTCCAGAAACAAGTCTCTCACTGTTGCCGCCTGCTACCGACCCCCCTCAGCTCCCAGCTGTGCCCTGGACACCATTTGTGAATTGATTGCCCCCCATCTAGCTTCAGAGTTTGTTCTGCTAGGTGACCTAAACTGGGATATGCTTAACACCCCGGCAGTCCTACAATCTAAGCTAGATGCCCTCAATCTCACACAAATCATCAAAGAACCCACCAGGTACAACCCTAACTCTGTAAGCAAGGGCACCCTCATAGACGTCATCCTGACCAACTGGCCCTCCAAATACACCTCCGCTGTCTTCAACCAGGATCTCAGCGACCACTGCCTCATTGCCTGTATCCGCTACGGTGCCGCAGTCAAACGACCACCCCTCATCACTGTCAAACGCTCCCTAAAACACTTCTGTGAGCAGGCCTTTCTAATCGAAACTGGCCCGGGTATCCTGGAAGGACATTGACCTCATCCTGTCAGTTGAGGATGCCTGGTCATTCTTTAAGAGTAACTTCCTCACCATTTTAGATAAGCATGCTCCGTTCAAAAAATGCAGAACTAAGAACAGATACAGCCCTTGGTTCACTCCAGACCTGACTGCCCTCGACCAGCACAAAAACATCCTGTGGCGGACTGCAATAGCATCGAACAGTCCCCGCGATATGCAACTGTTCAGGGAAGTCAGGAACCAATACACGCAGTCAGTCAGGAAAGCTAAGGCCAGCTTCTTCAGGCAGAAGTTTGCATCCTGTAGCTCCAACTCCAAAAAGTTCTGGGACACTGTGAAGTCCATGGAGAACAAGAGCACCTCCTCCCAGCTGCCCACTGCACTGAGGCTAGGGAACACAGTCACCACCGATAAATCCATGATTATCGAAAACTTCAATAAGCATTTCTCAACGGCTGGCCATGCCTTCCGCCTGGCTACTTCTACCTCGGCCAACAGCCCTGGCCCCCCCGCAGCTCCTCGCCCAAGCCTCTCCAGGTTCTCCTTTACCCAAATCCTGATAGCAGATGTTCTGAAAGAGCTGCAAAACCTGGACCCGTATAAATCAGCTGGGCTTGACAATCTGGACCCTCTATTTCTGAAACTATCCGCCGCCATTGTCGCAACCCCTATTACCAGCCTGTTCAACCTCTCTTTCATATCGTCTGAGATCCCCAAGGACTGGAAAGCTGCCACAGTCATCCCCCTCTTCAAAGGGGGTGACACCCTGGACCCAAACTGTTACAGACCTATATCCATCCTGCCCTGCCTATCTAAGGTCTTCGAAAGCCAAGTCAACAAACAGGTGACTGACCATCTCGAATCCCACCGTACCTTCTCCGCTATGCAATCCGGTTTCCGAGCCGGTCACGGGTGCACCTCAGCCACACTCAAGGTACTAAACGACATCATAACCGCCATCGATAAAAGACAGTACTGTGCAGCCATCTTCATCGACCTTGCCAAGGCTTTCGACTCTGTCAATCACCATATTCTTATCGGCAGACTCAGTAACCTCGGTTTTTCGGATGACTGCCTTGCTTGGTTCACCAATTACTTTGCAGACAGAGTTCAGTGTGTCAAATCGGAGGGCATGTTGTCCGGTCCTCTGGCAGTCTCTATCGGGGTGCCACAGGGTTCAATTCTCCGGCCGACTCTTTTCTCTGTATATATCAATGATGTTGCTCTTGCTGCGGGCGATTCCCTGATCCACCTCTACGCAGACGACACCATTGTATACACTTTCGGCCCGTCATTGGACACTGTGCTATCAAACCTCCAATCGAGCTTCAATGCCATACAACACTCCTTCCGTGGCCTCCAACTGCTCTTAAACGCTAGTAAAACCAAATGCATGCTTTTCAACCGATCGCTGCCTGCACCCGCATGCCCGACTAGCATCACCACACTGGATGGCTCCGACCTTGAATATGTGGACACCTATAAGTACCTAGGTGTCTGGCTAGACTGCAAACTCTCCTTCCAGACCCATATCAAACATCTCCAATCGAAAATCAAATCAAGAATCGGCTTTCTATTCCGCAACAAAGCCTCCTTCACTCACGCTGCCAAGCTTACCCTAGTAAAACTGACTATCCTACCGATCCTCGACTTCGGCGACGTCATCTACAAAATTGCTTCCAACACTCTACTCAGCAAACTGGATGCAGTTTATCACAGTGCCATCCGTTTTGTCACTAAAGCACCTTATACTACCCACCACTGCGACTTGTATGCTCTAGTCGGCTGGCCCTCGCTACATATTCGTCGCCAGACCCACTGGCTTCAGGTCATCTACAAGGCCATGCTAGGCAAAGCTCCGCCTTATCTCAGCTCACTGGTCACGATGGCAACACCCATCCGTAGCACGCGCTCCAGCAGGTGTATCTCATTGATCATCCCTAAAGCCAACACCTCATTCGGCCGCCTTTCGTTCCAGTACTCTGCTGCCTGTGACTGGAACGAATTGCAAAAATCGCTGAAGTTGGAGACTTTTATCTCCCTCACCAACTTCAAACATCAGCTAGCTGAGCAGCTAACCGATCGCTGCAGCTGTACATAATCTATTGGTAAATAGCATACCCATTTTCACCTACCTCAACCCCACAGTTTTTATTTATTTTATTTTCTGCTCTTTTGCACACCAATATCTCTACCTGTACATGATCATTTATCACTCCAGTGTTAATCTGCAATATTGTAATTATTCGCCTACCTCCTCATGCCTTTTGCACACATTGTATATAGACTCCCCTTTTTTCTCTGTGTTATTGACTTGTTAATTGTTTACTCCATGTGTAACTCTGTGTTGTCTGTTCACACTGCTATGCTTTATCTTGGCCAGGTCGCAGTTGCAAATGAGAACCTGTTCTCAACTAGCCTACCTGGTTAAATAAAGGTGAAATAAAAAAATAAAAAAATACAAATACTCTACCTCAGGCAAACAATAGTTTGAGACTTCCTTAAATATTGTGCACCAGCTGTTATTTACAAAAATACATAGTTCACCACCCCTTGACTTACCAGACACGGCTGTTCTATCCTGCCGGTACAGCTTATAACCAGCCAGCTGTATGTTGAAAGTGTTGTCATTCAGCCACGACTCCGTGAAGCATAAGATATTACTTTTGATAGTCCCATTGGTAGTTTAATCTCCATGTAGGTCATCGATTTTATTCTCCAAAGATAGCATGTTTGCAAGCCGAATGGAAGGAAGTGTGGGTTTATTCAATCGCCTTTGAATTCTTAGAAGGCAGCCTGCCCTCTGGCCCATTTTCTCCACCTCCTGTTCATGCAAATCACGGGGATCTGGGCCAGATCCCAAGAAAGCAGTATATCCTTCGCTTTGGGCTCATCAGACTCATTCAACTTTTTTGGGATAGGGGGCAGCATTTTCACTTTTGGATGAATAGCGTGCCCAGAGTGAACTGCCCCCTACTCTGTTCCAGATGCTAATATATGCATATTATTAGTAGTATTGGATAGAAAACACCCTGAAGTTTCTAAAACTGTCTGAATGATGTCTGTGAGTATAACAGAACTAATAAGGCAGGCGAAGACCTGAGAAAAATCCAACCAGGAAGTGGGACATTGGAGGTTTGTAGTTTTTTTTTCAAAGTTTGGCATACCGAATACACATTGAGATATGGATGAGGTTGCACTTCCTAGGGCTTCCACTAGATGTCAATCGTCTTTAGAAACTGGTTTGAGGATTCTACTATAAAGGAGGGGCTCATGAGACCTCTTTGAGTCAGTGGTCTGGCAGAGAGCCTTGGTCTCATGACTCGAGCTCCCGACAGAGTTACCTCTCATTCCAATGCTTTTCTGAAGACAAAGTAATTCTCCAGTTGGAACATTATTGATGTTTCATGTTAAAAACATCCTAAAGATTGATTCCATACATCATTTGACATGTTTCTAAAGGACTGTAATGGAACTTTTCTAGTTTTTGTCTGGATTAAATGCTCACGCCTCATGAAGAGGGTTTACTGGGCTGAACACGCTAACAACAAGTGGCTATTTGGACATAAATGATGGAACTTTATGGAACAAATCAGTCATTTATTGTCGACCTGGGATTCCCGGGACTGCCTTCTGATGAAGATCATCAAAGGAAAGTTAATATTTATGGTGTTGTTTCTAACTTTGTTGCCTCCAAAATGGCGGATATTCCTCTGGCTGATTTGGGCTCTGAGCGCCGTTCTCAGATTATGCTTTTTCCGTAAAGTTTTTTGAAATCTGACACAGCGGTTGCAATAAGGAGAAGTCTATCTTTAATTCTGTGAAAAACACTTGTATCTTTTATCAATGTTTATTATGAGTATTTCTGCAAAATCACCAGATGTTTTGGAATCAAAACATTACTGCACGTAAGGCACCAATGTAAACATATTTGTGGATATAAATATGCACATTATCGAACAAAACAAACATGTATTGTGTAACATGATGTCCTATGAGTGTCATCTGATGAAGATCATCAAAGGTTAGTGATTCATTTTATCTATATTTCTGCTTTTTGTGACTCCTATCTTTGGCTGGAAAAATGGCTGTGTGTTTTTTCGACTTGGCTATAATCATATGTTGTGTTTTAGCTGTAAAGCAACAAAAAAATGGGAATTTCGCGCCCTGCCTTTTCAGGGGAACGTTCTCGCTCGAAAGGTTAATGGAAAAAATGGATTCTGCCAGTTCGTGGTGAGTAATCACAGTCCTGATGTCCAGAAATTATTATCGGTCATAAGAGACGGTAGCAGCAACATTATGTACAAAATAAGTTAACAAACAACCCTAATTAACAAACAAAAAAACATAATCGGCTGGTGACGTGTAAAATGTCAACCTTCTTCTCCTTTTGAAGATCAAGCCGATCCTAGTTGTTTTAGGCCTAATTCTATTTAGCCCTTTTTATCAGAAACTTGTCAATAATCAACTGACTGGCTTTCTTGACTTTCCCACATTCTATTCTAAAATTGATTTTTTTTTAAAAGAGTCCAACACACAATCTACACACAATACCCATAATGATGAAGTGAAAACAGGTTTAAATTTTAATAAAAAAAAACAAAAATACCTTATTTAAATATGTATTCAGACCCTTTTCAATGAAACTCGATTGAGCTAGGTGCATCCTGTTTACATTGATCATCCTTGAGATGCTTCTACAACTTCATTGGAGTCCACCTGTGGTAAATTCAATTGATTGGACGGGATTTGGAAAGGAACACACCTGTCTATAGAAGTTGACAGCTCATGTCAGAGCAAAAACCAAGCCATGAGGTCGAAGGAATTGTCCGTAGACAGTATCACCATAACAACAACAGGTAGAAAGGTTGATAAATAGTATCACCATAACAACAGGTAGAAAGGTTGATAAATAGTATCACCATAACAACAGGTAGAAAGGTTGATAAACAACTGACTACTGGGACCACTGTCTACTGGGACCACTGTCTACAGGGACCACTGTCGACAGGGACCACTGACTACTGGCACCACTGACTACTGGCACCACTGACTACTGGCACCACTGACTACAGGGACTAGTGTCTACTGGAACCACTGTCTACTGGGACCACTGTCTACTGGGACCACTGTCTACTGGCACCACTGTCTACAGTTTGAGACCTACTGGGATCACTGTATACAGAGACTAGTGTCTACTGGGACCACTGACTACTGGGATCACTGACTACTGGGATCACTGACTACTGGGATCACTGACTACTGGGACCACTGTCTAAAGACTGTCCACTGTCTACTGGGACCACTGACTACTGGGACCACTGTCTACTGGGATCACTGACTACTGGGATCACTGACTACTGGGACCACTGACTACTGGGATCACTGACTACTGGGATCACTGACTACTGGGATCACTGACTACTGGGATCACTGACTACTGGGATCACTGACTACTGGGATCACTGACTACTGGGATCACTGACTACTGGGACCACTGACTACTGGGATCACTGACTACTGGGATCACTGACTACTGGGATCACTGACTACTGGGATCACTGACTACTGGGACCACTGTCTACTGGGACCACTGTCTAAAGACTGTCCACTGACTACTGGGACCACTGACTACTGGGACCACTGACTACTGGGACCACTGTTTACAGGGACATTTGTATATTGGCACCACTGTCTACTGGGACTACTGTCTACTGGGATCACTGTCTACTGGGACCACTGACTACTGGGACCACTGACTACTGGGACCACTGACTACTGGGACTACTGACTACTGGGATCACTGTCTACTGACTTACCACTGTCTACAGTATGAGACCTACTTGAACCACTGTCTACTGGGACCACTGTCTACTGGGATCACTATCTATTGGGACCACTGTCTACCAGAACCGCTGTCTACCGGAACCGCTGTCTACTGACTGACGACTGTCTACTGATACCACTGTCTACAGTTTGAAACCTACTAGGAACACTGTCTAATGGGACCACTGTCTAATGGGACCACTGTCTACAGTTTGAAACCTACTAGGAACACTGTCTAATGGGACCACTGTCTAATGGGAAGACTGTCTACAGTTTGAAACCTACTAGGAACACTGTCTATTGGGACCACTGTCTACCAGAACCGCTGTCTACTGACTGACGACTGTCTACTGATACCACTGTCTACAGTTTGAAACCTACTAGGAACACTGTCTACTGGGACCACTGTCTACTGGGATCACTATCTATTGGGACCACTGTCTACCAGAACCGCTGTCTACCGGAACCGCTGTCTACTGACTGACGACTGTCTACTGATACCACTGTCTACTGACTGACCACTGGGACCAGTTAAGGAATGCATTAACTAATTGTCTCTCTTTCCTATCCCCCAGATACTTTGAAATCATTTCAGCAATCAGGATTATTTCCCCTCAAATATCCACAGCTCTCTCTCTCTCTATCTGGGATTTCCCTAGTTACATATTTGATGAGTCAGAACAATTATTATTGTTGTCTTTACTATCAGAGCATACAGCCAGTGGTAGGTGCAGACTAGGCTAGCCTTGCATAGCATAGTTAACCTTTCTCTACCTAGCATTTCTACCACATACTGTATGGATTGAGTATAGTTAGCATTCCCTCCACCCCTCTCATATGGATGGATCCTATCCTAACACAGTATAGTTAGCATTCCCTCCACCCCTCTCATATGGATGGATCCTATCCTAACACAGTATAGTTAGCATTCCCTCCACCCCTCTCATATGGATGGATCCTATCCTAACACAGTATAGTTAGCATTCCCTCCACCCCTCTCATATGGATGGATCCTATCCTAACACAGTATAGTTAGCATTCCCTCCACCCTTCTCATATGGATGGATCCTATCCTAACACAGTATAGTTAGCATTCCCTCCACCCCTCTCATATGGATGGATCCTATCCTAACACAGTATAGTTAGCATTCCCTCCACCCCTCTCATATGGATGGATCCTATCCTAACACAGTATAGTTAGCATTCCCTCCACCCCTCTCATATGGATGGATCCTATCCTAACACAGTATAGTTAGCATTCCCTCCACCCCTCTCATATGGATGGATCCTATCCTAACACAGTGTAGTTAGCATTCCCTCCACCCTTCTCATATGGATGGATCCTATCCTAACACAGTATAGTTAGCATTCCCTCCACCCTTCTCATATGGATGGATCCTATCCTAACACAGTATAGTTAGCATTCCCTCCACCCCTCTCATATGGATGGATCCTATCCTAACACAGTATAGTTAGCATTCCCTCCACCCCTCTCATATGGATGGATCCTATCCTAACACAGTATAGTTAGCATTCCCTCCACCCTTCTCATATGGATGGATCCTATCCTAACACAGTATAGTTAGCATTCCCTCCACCCTTCTCATATGGATGGATCCTATCCTAACACAGTATAGTTAGCATTCCCTCCACCCTTCTCATATGGATGGATCCTATCCTAACACAGTATAGTTAGCATTCCCTCCACCCCTCTCATATGGATGGATCCTATCCTAACACAGTATAGTTAGCATTCCCTCCACCCCTCTCATATGGATGGATCCTATCCTAACACAGTATAGTTAGCATTCCCTCCACCCCTCTCATATGGATGGATCCTATCCTAACACAGTATAGTTAGCATTCCCTCCACCCCTCTCATATGGATGGATCCTATCCTAACACAGTATAGTTAGCATTCCCTCCACCCCTCTCATATGGATGGATCCTATCCTAACACAGTATAGTTAGCATTCCCTCCACCCCTCTCATATGGATGGATCCTATCCTAACACAGTATAGTTAGCATTCCCTCCACCCCTCTCATATGGATGGATCCTATCCTAACACAGTATAGTTAGCATTCCCTCCACCCCTCTCATATGGATGGATCCTATCCTAACACAGTATAGTTAGCATTCCCTCCACCCCTCTCATATGGATGGATCCTATCCTAACACAGTATAGTTAGCATTCCCTCCACCCTTCTCATATGGATGGATCCGATCATAGCATAGCTAGCATTCCTTCCTCTTTTCCCAAGTGAGTTTAGTGCTTCTGCCTCTTCTCTTATGTGGGTGTAGCCTAGCATAGCATAGTTATCTCTCCTCCTTAGGTGGATCTATCCTAGCGTAGCATCATGCTCTCCTCCCAGGCTTCTCCCTCCCTGCAGAGGTTTGTTTAGCTGATCCCAGGGCAGCTTTCAACACAGTAGATTAACCTGAATAGTTGTCATGTGAGTGAATGGAACAAGGCGGCTTAGTGCCGTGTTGTTTAGACTGGTCATCCCTAATAGACACAGCTGCTGCTCTGCCTGGCCTGCTACCCAGCAAACCGGGAACATTCGGCTTACATTTGGCTTACATGAGTAAAAGTAAAGATACTGTAATAGAAAATGACTGAAGTAAAAGTGAAAGTCACTCAGTAAAATATGAATTGAGTAAAAGTCTAAAAGTATTTGTTTAGGTATCAAAAGTAAATGTGTAAATCATTTCAAATTCCTTATATTAAGCAAACCAGACGGCACCATTTTCGTGTTTTTTTTTATATACAGATAGCCAGGGGCACACACAAACACTCAGACATTATTTTCAAATGAACAAAAACAACAGTACTGCCATCAAACATATACCTTATGGGACAGCTAAAAACAAATGCCTCCCCATTCACAGCTCAATCCAAAAATGCCTCCCCATGAACTGAAAGAGAGGCTCCTTTTGTAGATATAGCCCCTCCCCTCAGAACAATACGTGATAGAGGTTAGGTTTTCCAGTTTAGCCTTCTGGCCTACTCTATGTGATAGGGGTTAGGTTTTCCAGTTTAGCCTTCTGGCCTACTCTACGTGATAGAGGTTAGGTTTTCCAGTTTAGCCTTCTGGCCTACTCTATGTGATAGAGGTTAGGTTTTCCAGTTTAGCCTTCTGGCCTACTCTATGTGATAGAGGTTAGGTTATCCAGTTTAGCCTTCTGGCCTACTCTATGTGATAGAGGTTAGGTTATCCAGTTTTGCCTTCTGGCCTACTCCACGTGACAGCGCTATAACTAGCACACTAACATAATCTATAGCACTAGAACACTCTAAAGCACCAGTACACTATAGAACACTAGAATACTCTATAACAGTATAACACTCTAACACGAGTACACTATATAACACTAGAATACTCTAGAACACTCTATAACTAGTACATTGATATACTATATAACACTAGACCACCCTATAACAGTATTACTCTCTGTAAAACCAGTACACTATATAACACTAGACAACTCTAGAACACCAGAAAACGTAATAACAGTATAACACTATATAACTCTAGAACACTCTATAACACTAGAACACTCTAGAACACTAGAATACCCTAAAACACTAGAATACTCTATAACACTCCATAACACCAGTACACTCTATAACACTAGAATACTCTATAACTAGTACACTAATATACTCCATAGCACTAGAACACTCTTTAACAGTATTACACTCTATAACTCTAGAACACTCTATAACACCAATACACTATATACCACTAGAATACTCTATAACACTATAACACTCTATAACACTAGTACACTAGTCTCCCAGTCACTGCTGCTGAAAAACATCCCCACAGCATGATGCTTCCACAACCATGCTTCACCATAGGGATGCTGCCACCACCGTGCTTCACCATAGGTATGCTGCCACCACCATGCTGCCACCACCATGCTTCACCATAGGGATGCTTCACCATAGGGATGCTGCCACCACCATGCTTCACCATATGGATGCTGCCACCACCATGCTTCACCATAGGGATGCTTCACCATAGGGATGGTGCCACCACCGTGCTTCACCATAGGAATGGTGCCAGGTTTCCTCCAGACATGTCTCTTGGCACTCAGGCCAAAAGGTTCAATCTTGTTTTCATCAGACCAGAGAATCTTGTTATTTTTTGCTCTGTCATGCACTGTCAACTGTGGGACCTTATATAGACAGGTGTGTGCCTTTCCAAATCATGTCCGATCAATTTAATTTACCACAAGTGGACTCCAATCAAGTTGAAGAAACATCAAGGATGATCAATGGAAACAGGAGGCACCTGAGCTCAATTTCCAGTCTCATACCAGAGGGTCTGAATAGTTATGTAAATAATATATTTCCGTTTTTTAGTTGCTAACATTTCAAAAACCTGTTTTCTCTTCGCCATTATGGGGTGTTGTGTGTAGATTGATGAGGACAAAAAAAACAGTTTTATCCATTTCAGAATAAGGCTGTAACGTAACAAAATGTGGAAGAAGTCAAAAGTCTGAATACTTTCCGAATGCACTGTGTCATCGAAGTTCCACAACTTATCCCTCAATCATCTGTAGTTTAAACGTCTTTCTCTTTCTTTTCATTGGTCCATTTGTGTTGAACTAGCTAGCTTAATGGGCCCCCATCCATCACAACATTAGAATTAAAAAGAGTAAGGAAAGGTTTTCACTGAACAGAAAGCAATGCTTGGCAACCTGAGAGGTAAATGGACCATGAGCTATAAACTATAGCCAAGGTTCTGTTGTGACTGCTATTAGTCACTCTGACTCTGCTTGGCCCAGTCCTGACCAGGGAACTCTGCTTGGCCCAGTCCTGACCAGGGAACTCTGCTTGGCCCAGTCCTGACCAGGGAACTCTGCTTGGCCCAGTCCTGTCCAGGGAACTCTGGTCCTGACCAGGGAACTCTGCTTGGCCCAGTCCTGACCAGGGAACTCTGCTTGGCCCAGTCCTGTCCAGGGAACTCTGCTTGGCCCAGTCCTGACCAGGGAACTCTGCTTGGCCCAGTCCTGACCAGGGAACACCTGGGCAGCGCCCCAAATGGCACTCTATCCCTGGTTCTGGTAAAAACCATAGTGTATAGGTTGTATTCAGGATACACTCTATCCCTGGTTCTGGTAAAAACCATAGTGTATAGGTTGTATTCAGGATACACTCTATCCCTGGTTCTGGTAAAAACCATAGGGTATTCTGGTAGGTTGTTCTGGTAAAAACCATAGTGTATAGGTTGTATTCAGGATGCACTCTATACATAGTACTACCTTGTTACTGTTTAAAACACAACACAACTGTCTCTGGCAGACGTTAAACCAGAGATGTTGTTCAGAGTAGCTACAGTAAAGTAGCCTCTGTCCTAAATGGCAGACTATTCCCATAGGGCTCTGGTCAAAAGAAATGCACTTTGTTTTGAGAATAGGGTGTCGTTCGGGACGTTGGCATGGTTCTGCTCTTAGAATACAATTACAACTGAAATGTACATGAAAATGACAGCAGAGTGATTTCCAAAGCGTTCCTTGTCATCACCGTGTATCAAGTCGTTGTGATTCATTCAGATACATGTCTGTTGATATCAGAAAAATGTGTTGCTGAAACCTGATTGGCTAATGATAAAAGTGCTGCTTTCTGTGATCAGCAGCAGTATCATTTATCTATAGGGGAGGCAGGAAAATGCTGTGACATGATTACAGCCAAAACGTTTTCAGAGGATGAAAACTGGAGAGCCCTGCGGTTGAGTTGCCGTACCAGATTGTCCATCTGTAAAAGTTTGTGAGGGTTTTATGTGACAAGCCAAATTTCTGAAGAGCTGCTGTTGTGCCTTCTTTACCACACTGCCTGTGTGTCATGGGGTTGGGGCAAGAGGGAAGATGGGCAGTTCATAAGGGGTGGGGCAGGAGAGAGGTGGGCTGCGTTGTGACAGAACACAGACATAGCGGACTGTTCCAATACATAAACACGAACCAAGTTAGAACCTGTGTAGGTAGGGAGTAGGCTGCCCCACAACACAACAGACTGGGAGAGGGCTGCCCCACAACACAACAGACTGGGAGAGGGCTGCCCCACAACACAACAGACTGGGAGAGGGCTGCCCCACAACACAACAGACTGGGAGAGGGCTGCCCCACAACACAACAGACTGGGAGAGGGCTGCCCCACAACACAACAGACTGGGAGAGGGCTGCCCCACAACACAACAGGCTGGGAGAGGGCTGCCCCACAACACAACACACTGGGAGAGGGCTGCCCCACAACACAACACACTGGGAGAGGGCTGCCCCACAACACAACACACTGGGAGAGGGCTGCCCCACAACACAACAGACTGGGAGAGGGCTGCCCCACAACACAACACACTGGGAGAGGGCTGCCCCACAACACAACACACTGGGAGAGGGCTGCCCCACAACACAACACACTGGGAGAGGGCTGCCCCACAACACAACAGACTGGGAGAGGGCTGCCCCACAACACAACACAACAGACTGGGAGAGGGCTGCCCCACAACACAACACAACAGACTGGGAGAGGGCTGCCCCACAACAGACTGGGAGAGGGCTGCCCCACAACAGACTGGCAGAGGGCTGCCCCACAACACACTGGGAGAGGGCTGCCCCACAACACACTGGGAGAGGGCTGCCCCACAACACACTGGGAGAGGGCTGCCCCACAACACACTGGGAGAGGGCTGCCCCACAACACACTGGGAGAGGGCTGCCCCACAACACACTGGGAGAGGGCTGCCCCACAACACACTGGGAGAGAGCTGCCCCACAACACAACAGACTGGGAGAGGGCTGCCCCACAACACAACACACTGGGAGAGGGCTGCCCCACAACACAACAGACTGGGAGAGGGCTGCCCCACAACACAACAGACTGGGAGAGAGCTGCCCCACAACACAACACACTGGGAGAGGGCTGCCCCACAACACAACACACTGGGAGAGGGCTGCCCCACAACACAACACACTGGGAGAGGGCTGCCCCACAACACAACACACTGGGAGAGGGCTGCCCCACAACACAACAGACTGGGAGAGGGCTGCCCCACAACACAACAGACTGGGAGAGGGCTGCCCCACAACACAACAGACTGGGAGAGGGCTGCCCCACAACACAACAGACTGGGAGAGGGCTGCCCCACAACACAACACACTGGGAGAGGGCTGCCCCACAACACAACACACTGGGAAAGGGCTGCCCCACAACACAACAGACTGGGAGAGGGCTGCCCCACAACACAACACAACAGACTGGGAGAGGGCTGCCCCACAACACAACACACTGGGAGAGGGCTGCCCCACAACACAACACACTGGGAGAGGGCTGCCCCACAACACAACACACTGGGAGAGGGCTGACCCACAACACAACAGACTGGGAGAGGGCTGCCCAACAACACAACAGACTGGGAGAGGGCTGCCCCACAACACACTGGGAGAGGGCTGCCCCACAACACACTGGGAGAGGGCTGCCCCACAACACACTGGGAGAGGGCTGCCTCACAACACACTGGGAGAGGGCTGCCCCACAACACAACAGACTGGGAGAGGGCTGCCCCACAACACCTTGGGAGAGGGCTGCCCCACAACACACTGGGAGAGGGATGCCCCACAACAGACTGGGAGAGGGCTGCCCCACAACACACTGGGAGAGGGCTGCCCCACAACACACTGGGAGAGGGCTGCCCCACAACACAACACACTGGGAGAGGGCTGCCCCACAACACAACAGACTGGGAGAGGGCTGCCCCACAACACAACAGACTGGGAGAGAGCTGCCCCACAACACAACACAACAGACTGGGAGAGGGCTGCCCCACAACACAATACAACAGACTGGGAGAGGGCTGCCCCACAACACAACACAACAGACTGGGAGAGGGCTGCCCCACAACACAACACACTGGGAGAGGGCTGCCCCACAACACAACACACTGGGAGAGGGCTGCTCCACAACACAACACACTGGGAGAGGGCTGCCCCACAACACAACACACTGGGAGAGGGCTGCCCCACAACACAACACACTGGGAGAGAGCTGCCCCACAACACACTGGGAGAGGGCTGCCCCACAACCCAACACACTGGGAGAGAGCTGCCCCACAACACACTGGGAGAGGGCTGCCCCACAACACACTGGGAGAGAGCTGCCCCACAACACACTGGGAGAGGGCTGCCCCACAACACAACACATTGGGAGAGAGCTGCCCTGACATCTATCACACACTAATTACCTGTTCATTTGCCAACCTTTGGGTTCAAGCAGCCAATTCATCACCACCAGCTAACAGCCAGTGAACACACACACGTGCACACAGGGTTAGTGTTAGTTCTCTGGGGGACCACCCCTTAGGAGACAGAGTCAGCCAGCATGGACGTGTCTACCAGAAGTGTGTGTGTGTGTGTGTGTGTGTGTGTGTGTGTGTGTGTGTGTGTGTGTGTGTGTGTGTGTGTGTGTGTGTGTGTGTGTGTGTGTGTGTGTGTGTGTGTGTGTGTGTGTGTGTGTGTGTGTGTGTGTGTGTGTGTGTGTGTGTGTGTGTGTGTGTGTGTGTCGCCTGGCAGCATGAAGAATCAGTTCTCTTTGTTAGCAGGCTCAGTTAAACTTTAGGAAACAAACGGTCTTGTTTAGTCAAGAGGAAAAGACTGATTGTCTGGTCATTACCTTTCTGCTTTGGTTTAACCATTTGATAAATTCACACACACACACACACTTCCCGCCATGTCCGTTAACACAATCATCACACAAACCTCTCAGACAAATCCCTCCATTAGTGTCTGCAAGGCAAAACATTAAACATGAGAGTTAGACATAATGGGTGTGTTTATATAGGACTTGTCCCAAAAAGTATTCACCAATCTAGAATCACCAGTCTAGAATCACCAGTCTAGAATCACCAGTCTAGAATTACCAGTCTAGAATCACCAGTCTAGAGAATCACCAGTCTAGAATTACCAGTCTAGAGAATCACCAGTCTAGAGAATCACCAGTCTAGAGAATCACCAGTCTAGAGATTCACCAGTCTAGAGATTCACCAGCCTAGAGATTCACCAGCCTAGAGAATCACCAGTCTAGAGATTCACCAGTCTAGAGATTCACCAGTCTAGAATCACCAGTCTAGAATCACCAGTCTAGACATTCACCAGTCTAGAGATTCACCAGTCTAGAATCACCAGTCTAGAATCACCAGTCTAGAGATTCACCAGTCTAGAATCACCAGTCTAGAATCACCAGTCTAGAATTACCAGTCTAGAATCACCAGTCTAGAGAATCACCAGTCTAGAGAATCACCAGTCTAGAGATTCACCAGCCTAGAGATTCACCAGCCTAGAGATTCACCAGCCTAGAGAATCACCAGTCTAGAGATTCACCAGTCTAGAGATTCACCAGTCTAGAATCACCAGTCTAGAATCACCAGTCTAGACATTCACCAGTCTAGAGATTCACCAGTCTAGAGATTCACCAGTCTAGAAATTCACCAGTCTAGAGATTCACCAGTCTAGAATCACCAGTCTAGAATCACCAGTCTAGAATCACCAGTCTAGAATCACCAGTCTAGAATCACCAGTCTAGAGAATCACCAGTCTAGAGATTCACCAGTCTAGAGATTCACCAGTCTAGAGATCACCAGTCTAGAATCACCAGTCTTGATTCACCAGTCTAGAGATTCACCAGTCTAGAGATTCACCAGTCTAGAGATTCACCAGTCTAGATTCACCAGTCTATATTCACCAGTTTTGATTCACCAGTATAGAGATTCATCAGTCTACATTCCCCAGTCTAGATTCACCAGTCTAGAGAATCACCAGTCTAGACATTCACCAGTCTATATTCACCAGTCTAGAGAATCACCAGTCTAGAGATTCACCAGTCTTGAAAATTCACCAGTCTAGACAATCACCAGTCTAGAGAATCACCTGTCTTGATTCACCAGTCTAGAGATTCACCAGTCTAGAGATTCACCAGTCTAGAGATCACCAGTCTAGAGATTCACCAGTCTAGAGATTCACCGGTCTTGATTCACCAGTCTAGAGATTCACCAGTCTAGAGATTCACCTGTCTTGATTCATCAGTCTAGAGATTCACCAGTCTAGAGATTCATCAGTCTAGAGATTCACCAGTCTAGAGATTCATCAGTCTAGAGATTCACCAGTCTAGAGATTCATCAGTCTAGAGATTCACCAGTCTAGAGATTCATCAGTCTAGAGATTCATCAGTCTAGAGATTCATCAGTCTAGAGATTCACCAGTCTAGAGATTCATCAGTCTAGAGATTCACCAGTCTAGAGATTCACCAGTCTAGAGATTCACCAGTGAAAATAAATACATTGTGATTTTCCTAAATCAGGTCTAGTCAGAGTCCACCGCTGACATCATACTAGTATGCAAGAAGCCAACTGTATAATATCCTATTTAGTTTAACAAAGGAGAATAAAACCCTCATTATATTATTATATTATATTTGAATGTGTCTAAAATGGCACCCTGTTTCCTATAGAGTCCACTGTTATAGGGCCCATAGTCAAAAGTAGTGCACTATGTAGGGAATATGGTTCCATATTCAAAAGTAGTAGGCAGGGTAGCCTAGTGGTTAGAGCGTTGGACTAGTAAGGTTGCAAGTTCAAACCCCCGAGCTTACAAGGTACAAATCTGTTGTTCTGACCCTGAACAGGCAGTTAACCCACTGTTCCTAGGCCGTCATTGAAAATAAGAATTTGTTCTTAACTGACTTGCTTGTAAAATAAAAATAATATAGGGTTCTGGTCTGAAGTAGTGCACTATATAGGGAATATGGTTCTATAGGGTTCTGGTCTAAAGTAGTGCACTATGTGGGGAATAGGGTTCTATAGGGCCCTGGTCTAAAGTAGTGCACTATGTAGGGAATATGGTGCCATTTGAGATGTAACCAATGTTTCATTCTACTTTACAATTGTTCCTCTCTGTACAAACAGTAGATGATGCCAGTAATGAAAACAATCTCAACAGGGATTTCTGGAACAAACCAGCCTTAACCGTCCCCTGACCAATCTGTTCGGTTACACACAGCACAATGAATCCTTATCCACACAAATATGAACCAAATGAATCATCCATGAAAAATAAACATGAACCAAATGAATCATCCCTTTACTGTACAGTACCAGTCAACAGTTTGGACACTCCTACTCATTCCAGCCATTTATTGTTTCCATGCCTTTATTTTACACGTGGACCCATTTTTCTGTGAATTCTGTAAATCTATCCAAGTATTGTTCCATAAGGTTGTGTTTTAAGGTAGTGATATTGGTTTTTGATGTATTCACTATTATTCTACAATGTAGAAAATGGTAAAAATAAAGAAAAAGTCCTAGTCAGTCCCTGGATGAGAGACCAGATGCTGCTGGAAGAGGTGTTGGAGGGCCAGTAGGAGGCACTCTTTCCTCTGGTCTAAAAAAATATACATCTCAATTCCCCAGGGCAGTGATTTGGGACATTGCCCTGTGTAGGATGCTGTCATTTGGATGAGATATTAAACAGGTGTCCTGACACTCTGTGGTCACTAAAGATTCCATGGCACTTATCGTAGGGGTTAACACCCCAATTTCCTGACTATATTCCCAATCTGGTCTTCATACTGTACATGGCCACCTAATCATCCCCAGCTTACAATTGGTTCATTCATCCCTGTAACTATTCTCTAGCCCATTGCTATAAATGAGAGTGTGTTCTCAGTCAGGATCCATGCCAAATCTTTTCAGTCTCCTGGGGGAGAAAAAGTTTTGTTGTGTCCTCTTCACGACTGCCTTAGTGTGTGGACCATGATAGTTTATTGGTGATGTGGACACCAAGGAATCTCCAGCTGTCCGGTGAATTATTTTTAGAGATTACATTTTTCAGCCTTTCTGACAATCAGATTGAATGTGTAATTTAGGTAATCTGCTAAAATCGTAGTTCCTGTCTGAATTTGCCACTGGTGGGTTTGTACCATGAAATCAATGTACATTTTCACCATGTAAGGTACAATTCATCAATAAAAATGGCCTTCTTTGTCCATTTCCTGGGATGTAAGGGAAATGGTGTATTCTTATTTATCAGGATACCTGCACCACTGCTGTTACTACAGTAGGTGGCAGCATAGGTCTCTCCAACCCAGCTCCAATTGAAATGTAACATTTCTCCTTTTTAAAATGTAATTTAAACTTCTTTGGGATTGGTGTCCCTTCCACGGGACGGTTGAGCTAATGAAATTAGCATGAGGCTGTAAGTAACAATAACATTTCCCAGGATGTGAACATATCTGATATTGGCAGAAAGCTTAAATTCTTGTTAATCTAACTGCACTGTCCAATTTACAGTAGCTATGACAGTGAACTAATACCATTCTATTGTTTGTGCAAAGAGCACAATTTTGAACATGAAAGTTATCAATAAACAAATTAGGCACATTTGGGCAGTCTTTATACAACATCTTGGACAGAAATAATGCTACTTAATATAATGTTTACATACCCTACATTATTCATCTCATATGTATATGTATATACTGTACTCTATATCATCGACTGCATCTTTATGTAATACATGTATCACTAGCCACTAAACTATGCCACTTTGTTTACATACCCTACATTACTCATCTCATATGTATATACTGTACTCGTTTCCATCTACTGCATCTTGCCTATGCCGTTCTGTACATCACTCATTCGTATACATGTATATATTCTTTATCCCTTTACAATTGTGTGTATAAGGTAGTACTGCATTGTCGGAACTAGAAGCACAAGCATTTCGCTACACTCGCATTAACATCTGCTAACCATGTGTATGTGACAAATACATTTGATTTGATTTGAAATACAATGGTTCATTGGATCAGTCAAAAACTTTGTACATACACTGCTGCCATCTAGTGGCCAAAATCTAAATTCCACCTGGGCGGGAATAATGCATTATGCCTTTCTCTTGCATTTCAAAGGGTTATGGCTATGAAAATGGAAATGGCTGTGCAGCGACGCTCTCAATCCAACCCGACAGAGCTTGAGAGGATCTGCAGAGAAGAATGGGAGAAACTTGTAGTAGTGTAGTGTCATACCCAAGAAGACTCAAGTCTGTAATCACTGCCAAAGGTGCTTCAACAAAGTAATGAGCAAAGGGCCTGCATACTTATGTAATTATGATATTTCAGTTTTTATATATATATACAGTATATACATACCGTTCAAAAGTTTGGGGTCACTTAGAAATGTCCTTGTTTTTGAAAGAAAAGCACATTTTATGTCCGTTAAAATAATATCAAATGGATCAGAAATACAGTGTAGACATTGTTAATGTTGTAAATGACTATAGCTAGAAACGGCTGATTTTTTATGGAATATCTACAGAAGCCCATTATCAGCAACCATCAATCCTGTGTTCCAATGGCACGTTGTGTTAGCTAATCCAAGTTTATAATTTTAAAAGGCTAATTGATCATTAGAAAACCATTTTGCAGTTACGATAGCACAGCTGAAAACTGTTGTTCTGATTAAAGAAGCAATACAACTGGACTTCTTTAGACTAGTTGAGTATCTGGAGCATCAGCATTTGTGGGTTCGATTACAAGCTCAAAATGTCCGGAAACAAGGACCTTTCTTCTGAAACTCGTCAATCTATTCTTGTTCTGAGAAATGAAGGCTATTCCATGCGAGAAATCTTGTACAACGCTGTGTACTACTCCCTTCACAGGACAGTGCAATCTAGCTCTATCAGAATAGAAAGAGGTAGTGTGAGGTCCCGGTGCACAACTGAGCAAGAGGACAAGTACATTAGAGTGTCTAGTTTGAGAAACAGGTGCCTCACAAGTCCTCAACTGGCAGCTTCATTAAATAGTACCCGCAAAACACCAGTTTCAACATCAACAGTAAAGAGGCGACTCCGGGATGCTGGCCTTCTAGGGTACTATTTAATGAAGCTGACTGACTTTATAAGGACGTGTATAGGAGATGTAGTACCCACTGTGACTACTAAAACCTAGCCTAACCAGAAACTGTGGCTAGATGGTAGCATTCACGCGAAACTGAAAGTGCGAACCAGCCCATTTAACCATGGCAAGGCAACTGGTAATATGGTGGAATATAAAAAGTGTAGTTATTCACTCCGCAAGGCAATCAAATAAGCTAAACGTCAGTATAGAGATAAAGCGGAGTCACAATTTAACAGCTCAGACACGAGACGTATGAGACAGGGACTACATACAATCATGGACTACAAAAGGAAAACCAGCCTCGTCGCTAAAACCAATGTCTTGCTTCCAGACAGGCTAAACACATTCTTTGAGGATAACACAGTGCCACCACCGCGGCCCGCTACCAAGGACTATCGACCTCCGTGGCCGACGTGAGTAAGACATTTAAAAGTGTTGACCCTCACGAGGCTGCTGGCCCAGATGGCATCCCAAACCGTGTATTCAGAGCATGCGCAGACCAGCTGGCTGGTGTGTTTACGGGCATATTCAAGTCTGCTGTTTCCACATGCATTGTTTGTTTACGCAAGAAGGCAAAGGTAAATTAACCTAATGACTATCGCCCCGTAGCACTCGCCTTTGCCATCATGGAGTGCTTTGAGAGACTAGTTAAGGATCATATCACCTCTACCTTACCTGCATCCCAAGATCCACTTCAATTTGCTTACCGCCCCAATAGATCCACAGACGATGCAATCGCCATCACTCTGCACACTGCCCTAACCCACCTGGACAAGAGGACTACCTATGTAAGAATGTTGTTTATTGACTATATCTCAGCATTCAACACCATAGTACCCTCCAATCTCATCATTAAGCTGGAGGCCCTGGGTCTGAATCCCGCCCTGTGGAACTGGGTCTTGGACTTCCTGACGAGACGCCCCCAGGTGGTGAGGGTTGGTAACAACATCTCCACCCCGCTGATCCTCAACACTGGGGCCCCCCACAAGGGTGCGTGCTCAGCCCCCTCCTGTACTCCCTGTTCACCCATGACTGCGTGGCCAAGCACGCCTGCAACTCAATCATAAAGTTTGCAGACGACACAACAGTATTTGGCTTGATTACCAACGATGACGAGACAGCCTACAGGAAGGAGGTGAGAGCTCTTCGAGAATGGTGCCTGGAAAACAACCTCTCACTCAATGTCAACAAAACAAAGGAGATGATAGTGGACTTCAGGAAACAGCAGAGGGAGCACCACCCTATCCACATTGAAAGGACTGCAATGGTGAAGGTGGAAAGCTTTAAGTTCCTTGGTGTATACATCACAAGCTAAAATGTCAGTGATGTGTAGTGAAGAAGGCGCAACAGAGCCTCTTCTATAAATACATCAAATCAAATCAAATGTATTTATATAGCCCTTCGTACATCAGCTGATATCTCTAAGTGCTGTACAGAAACCCAGCCTAAAACCCCAAACAGCAAGCAATGCAGGTGTAGAAGCACGGTGGCTATGAAAAACTCCCTAGAAAGGCCAAAACCTAGGAAGAAACCTAGAGAGGAACCAGGCTATATGGGGTGGCCAGTCCTCTTCTGGCTGTGCCGGGTGGAGATTATAACAGAACACGGCCAAGATGTTCAAATGTTCATAAATGACCAGCATGGTCCAATAATAATAAGGTGGAACAGTTGAAACTGGAGCAGCAGCACGGCCAGGTGGACTGGGGACAGCAAGGAGTCATCATGTCAGGTAGTCCTGAGGCATGGTCCGAGGGCTCAGGTCCTCCGAGAGAGAGAAAGAAAGAGAGGCAGACCATTCCATAAAAATGGAGCTCTACAGGAGAAAGCCCTGCCTCCAGCTGTTTGCTTAAAAATTCTAGGGACAATTAGGAGGCCTGCGTCTTGTGACCGTAGCGTACGTGTAGGTATGTACGGCAGGACCAAATCAGAGAGATATGTAGAAGCAAGCCCATGTAATGCTTTGTAGGTTAGCAGTAAAACCTTGAAATCAGCCCTTGCCTTGACAGGAAGCCAGTGTAGGGAGGCTAGCACTGGAGTAATATGATCAAATTTTTGGGTTCTAGTCAGGATTCTAGCAGCCGTATTTAGCACTAACTGAAGTTTATTTAGTGCTTTTTCAGGGTAGCCGGAAAGTAGAGCATTGCAGTAGTCTAAACTAGAAGTGACAAAAGCATGGATACATTTGTCTGCATCATTTTTGGACAGAAAGTTTCTGATTTTTGCAATGTTACGTAGATGGAAAAAAGCTGTCCTTGAAATGGTCTTGATATGTTCTTCAAAAGAGAGATCAGGGTCCAGAGTAACGCCGAGGTCCTTCACAGTTTTATTTGAGACGACTGTACAACCATTAAGATTAATTGTCAGATTCAACAGAAGATCTCTTTGTTTCTTGGGACCTAGAACAAGCATCTCTGTTTTGTCCGAGTTTAAAAATAGAAAGTTTGCAGCCATCCACTTCCTTATGTCTGAAACACATGCTTCTAGCGAGGGCAATTTTGGGGCTTCACCATGTTTCATTGAAATGTACAGCTGCGTGTCATCCTCATAGCAGTGAAAGTTAACATTATGTTTTCGAATGACATCCCCAAGAGGTAAAATATATAGTGAAAACAATAGTGGTCCTAAAACGGAACCTTAAGGAACACCGAAATTTACAGTTGATTTGTCAGAGGACAAACCATTCACAGAGACAAACTGATATTTTTCCGACAGATAAGATCTAAACCAGGCCAGAACTTGTCCGTGTAGACCAATTTGGGTTTCCAATCTCTCCAAAAGAATGTGGTGATCGAGGGTATCAAAAGCAGCACTAAGGTCTAGGAGCACAAGGACAGATGCAGAGCCTCGGTCTGGTGCCATTCATTTGATTGAATTTGATTGTTAAATTGTAACGGTCGTCGTGGGTGGAAGGGATTGTTAGATATTAAGATATTTCTGCACTGTCTGAGCAAGAAGCACAAGCATTTCGCTACACCAGCAATAACATCTGCTAATCACGTGTATGTGACCAATAACATCTGCTAATCACATGTATGTGACCAATAACATCTGCTAACCATGTGACCAATAACATCTGCTAACCATGTGTATGTGACCAATAACATCTGCTAACCATGTGTATGTGACCAATAACATCTGCTAACCATGTGTATGTGACCAATAACCTGAAACCCCACCTCTTTAAGGAATACCTAGGATAGGATAAGTAATCCCTATCACCCCCCCCCCCTTAAGTTTTAGATGCACTATTGTAAAGTGACTGTTCCACTGGATGTCATAAGGTGAATGCACCAATTTGTAAGTCGCTCTGGATAAGAGCGTCTGCTAAATGACTTAAATGTAAATGTAAATGTAAATAACATCTGCTAACCATGTGACCAATAACATCTGCTAATCACATGTATGTGACCAATAACATCTGCTAATCACATGTATGTGACCAATAACATTTGAACCCTAGTACTACAATCCCTTCCACCATTATCAACCCTAGTACTACAATCCCTTCCACCATTATCAACCCTAGTACCACTATCCCTTCCACCATTATCAACCCTAGTACTACAATCCCTTCCACCATTATCAACCCCAGTACTACAATCCCTTCCACCATTATCAACCCCAGTACTACAATCCCTTCCACCATTATCAACCCCAGTACTACAATCCCTTCCACCATTATCAACCCCAGTACTACAATCCTTTCCACCATTATCAACCCTAGTACTACAATCCCTTCCACCATTATCAACCCCAGTACTACAATCCCTTCCACCATTATCAACCCCAGTACTACAATCCCTTCCACCATTATCAACCCCAGTACTACAATCCCTTCCACCATTATCAACCCCAGTACTACAATCCCTTCCACCATTATCAACCCTAGTACTACAATTCAATGCCGTGTGTTTGCTTGTGGCAAAAAAAAGTTTTTGACTTTAGTATGTCTCCTGCTGAGTCATTATCCCTCTGACCAGGGGCCCGGGGCGACTGTCTCTATATTAAACCAGCACTTCTCAAAGTTCACCGGCCACCAGGTGGATTTCTTTTTCACCTAGACTCAGTGAGCTATCACAATGGTTCGATTTCCAGTTAGAGACAACAGTCTAGAAAGCAAACTGAAATGCTTCTTGTTAAACTCTTTGTCCTACCAGAACCTCTGGTTTGATTCCTTGTATGGATGAACCAACGATCCAAGGAAGATATAATCCAAAAATCCAAAGAAAACCCCTTTAAAAAATTATATCAAAAACGTCATCCAGAACAATACTAGGCTCTTTCTCAAATCATGGGCCCACAGGTCTAATTCAAGATGACACCTGTGGGTTGGACACGCCAACACCACACCCACACCCACAGCCTTAAAAGTCCTACCACTCAACAGGCAATTATCAGCTCAATACATATTCTTGGCCAAGTACGTTAAAAACTGAGATTCATTGAGGGAAAGAATTCCTATTCTATTCCACTTCTGTCATAATGTTTATGTTCAGTATTTCAGTATGTTGAGTCATTGTTATCAGTGTAAGAGTCACTATGAAGTGTTCAGTGAGGAGCTGATATTCCTGCCGTTAGTTCCTGTAAGGAAGCGGGCCTACCTGGAGCACGGAGCAGGGTAGTGTGTGTCTGGTTAATAGACCTACCTGGAGCACGGAGCAGGGTAGTGTGTGTCTGGTTAATAGACCTACCTGGAGCACGGAGCAGGGTAGTGTGTGTCTGGTTAATAGACCTACCTGGAGCACGGAGCAGGGTAGTGTGTGTCTGGTTAATAGACCTACCTGGAGCACGGAGCAGGGTAGTGTGTGTCTGGTTAATAGACCTACCTGGAGCACGGAGCAGGGTAGTGTGTGTCTGGTTAATAGACCTACCTGGAGCACGGAGCAGGGTAGTACCTGGAGCACGGAGCAGGGTGTGTCTGGTTAATAGACCTACCTGGAGCACGGAGCAGGGTAGTGTGTGTCTGGTTAATAGACCTACCTGGAGCACGGAGCAGGGTAGTGTGTGTCTGGTTAATAGACCTACCTGGAGCACGGAGCAGGGTAGTGTGTGTCTGGTTAATAGACCTACCTGGAGCACGGAGCAGGGTAGTGTGTGTCTGGTTAATAGACCTACCTGGAGCACGGAGCAGGGTAGTGTGTGTCTGGTTAATAGACCTACCCGGAGCACGGAGCAGGGTAGTGTGTGTCTGGTTAATAGACCTACCCGGAGCACGGAGCAGGGTAGTGTGTGTCTGGTTAATAGACCTACCCGGAGCACGGAGCAGGGTAGTGTGTGTCTGGTTAATAGACCTACCCGGAGCACGGAGCAGGGTAGTGTGTGTCTGGTTAATAGACCTACCAAGAGGATGGAACAGGGTAGTGTGTGTCTGGTTAATAGACCTACCTGGAGCGCGGAGCAGGGTAGTGTGTGTCTGATTAATGGGCCTACCTGGAGCACGGAGCAGGGTAGTGTGTGTCTGGTTAATAGACCTACCCAGAGGATGGAACTGGGTAGTGTGTGTCTGGTTAATAGACCTACCCAGAGGATGGAACAGGGTAGTGTGTGTCTGGTTAATGTGCCTGGTTAATGGGCCTACCCAGAGGATGGAACAGGGTAGTGTGTGTCTGGTTAATGGGCCTAGAGGGATGGAACAGGGTAGTGTGTGTCTGGTTAATGTGCCTACGAGGATGGAACAGGGTAGTGTGTGTCTGGTTAATGGGCCTACCCAGAGGATGGAACAGGGTAGTGTGTGTCTGGTTAATAGGCCTACCCAGAGGATGGAACAGGGTAGTGTGTGTCTGGTTAATGGGCCTACCCAGAGGATGGAACAGGGTAGTGTGTGTCTGGTTAATGGGCCTACCCAGAGGATGGAACAGGGTAGTGTGTGTCTGGTTAATGGGCCTACCCAGAGGATGGAACAGGGTAGTGTGTGTCTGGTTAATGGGCCTACCCAGAGGATGGAACAGGGTAGTGTGTGTCTGGTTAATAGACCTACCCAGAGGATGGAACAGGGTAGTGTGTGTCTGGTTAATGGGCCTACCCAGAGGATGGAACAGGGTAGTGTGTGTCTGGTTAATAGACCTACCCAGAGGATGGAACAGGGTAGTGTGTGTCTGGTTAATGTGGAACAGGGTAGTGTGTGTCTGGTTAATAGACCTACCCAGAGGATGGAACAGGGTAGTGTGTGTCTGGTTAATGTGCCTACCCAGATGATGGAGCAGGGTAGTGTGTGTCTGGTTAATGTGCTCTGACAGTCCCACCAGAGGATTGCATTACACAATCCCCTCTCCCCACTCTTCTCCAGAACCACCAGTCGCCCAGTGCTTGATCAGGTCCAGGCCTCACTGCACTCATTCATCCCGTGCCAACAGGCACGTGAGTGTGTGTTAGAGCGCTTACCTCCGCAGTAATGACGGCCCAGTGAAAGGAGACCTGTGGTGAGGCCAGATCTGTTCAAGATGGCTGCAATCAGCCGCTCACGACCGTGTCATTGCTGCTCTGCCCCCCCCCCCCCCCTCACACACACACACACACCAGTTCAAACCCATAGATGAGAAGGGTTTCGCCAACATTGCTCTGATGAATAGAAAGATATTTAACTGATGTTTTTTTTATAGAAACTTCTAAGTAAAAGTCCATCTCAGTGTGGCAATGTATCAACATTGTAATGTTCTATTTAACAGATCCTACTACTTTGTGAGTAACATTGATTCGCATGGTTCTTCATAATGCTTTAATGGAACCACTTCATCCAACTAGATTATATACTGCGAGTCTGCATGTTGCCAAACATAATAGAAAAGGATTTGATTGTGACCCAATCATTTCTCCTTTGTCCCAAAGAGTGTACTTGTTCACTTCCCTTCATGGACATGAAAGGAAATTACTGGTAAATTACTGGTACATGGAAACGCCTACCCCAATGCTTGTAAGTATGTGGGGAGTAGTGAACAAGTGCAGACTTCAGGATAATGAGAGATTATTGGGAGGAACTCAAAATCCTTCAGTGTAAATGATGCTGACATTATATCCATTACATTTACAGTATCCGCCTCAGGCGGAACCCCAAACGGGATTCTATTCCCTATATTGTGCTAGTTTTGACCAGGGCCCTATTGGTTAGGGTTAGTCCTATAGAACCTGGTAAAACGTAGTGCACTATATAGGGAAAAGTGTTACATTTGGGATGCAGGCACATGTTCAAACTAATCTTCATATTGTTTGTTTGCTGTAACACTGAGGGAAACATAACCAACAGGTTAGAATATTTCTAACACTACAGCTATAAGAGAGAACTGACAAGATAGAACAGGTTCTTAGTATATAGAGTTTGTTGGAAGTTTACATACACTTACAGTGCCTTGCGAAAGTATTCGGCCCCCTTGAACGTTGCGACCTTTTGCCACATTTCAGGCTTCAAACATAAAGATATACAACTGTATTTTTTGTTGAAGAATTAACAACAAGTGGGACACAATCATGAAGTGGAACGACATTTATTGGATATTTCAAACTTTTTTAACAATTCAAAAACTGAAAAATTGGGCGTGCAAAATTATTCAGCCCCTTTACTTCAGTGCAGCAAACTCTCTCCAGAAGTTCAGTGAGGATCTCTGAATGATCCAATGTTGACCTAAATTACTAATGATGATAAATACAATCCACCTGTGTGTAATCAAGTCTCCGTATAAATGCACCTGCACTGTGATAGTCTCAGAGGTCCGTTAAAAGCGCAGAGAGCATCATGAAGAACAAGGAACACACCAGGCAGGTCCGAGATACTGTTGTGAAGAAGTTTAAATCCGGATTTGGATACAAAAGATTTCCCAAGCTTTAAACATCGCAAGGAGCACTGTGCAAGCGATAATATTGAAATGGAAGGAGTATCAGACCACTGCAAATCTACCAAGACCTGGCCGTCCCTCTAAACTTTCAGCTCATACAAGGAGAAGACTGATCAGAGATGCAGCCAAGAGGCCCATGATCACTCTGGATGAACTGCAGAGATCTACAGCTGAGGTGGGAGACTCTGTCCATAGGACAACAATCAGTCGTATATTGCGCAAATCTGGCCTTTATGGAAGAGTGGCAAGAAGAAAGCCATTTCTTAAAGATATCCATAAAAAGTGTTGTTTAAAGTTTTCCACAAGCCACCTGGGAGACACACCAAACATGTGGAAGAAGGTGCTCTGGTCAGATGAAACCAAAATTGAACTTTTTGGCAACAATGCAAAACGTTATGTTTGGCGTAAAAGCAACACAGTGCATCACCCTGAACACACCATCCCCACTGTCAAATATGGTGGTGGCAGCATCATGGTTTGGGCCTGCTTTTCTTCAGCAGGGACAGGGAAGATGGTTAAAATTGATGGGAAGATGGATGGAGCCAAATACAGGACCATTCTGGAAGAAAACCTGATGGAGTCTGCAAAAGACCTGAGACTGGGACGGAGATTTGTCTTCCAACAAGACAATGATCCAAAACATAAAGCAAAATCTACAATGGAATGGTTCAAAAATAAACATATCCAGGTGTTAGAATGGCCAAGTCAAAGTCCAGACCTGAATCCAATCGAGAATCTGTGGAAAGAACTGAAAACTGCTGTTCACAAATGCTCTCCACCCAACCTCACTGAGCTCGAGCTGTTTTGCAAGGAGGAATGGGAAAAAAATTCAGTCTCTCGATGTGAAAAACTGATAGAGACATACCCCAAGCGACTTACAGCTGTAATCGCAGCAAAACGTGGCGCTACAAAGTTTTATTTTGTTATTTTTTAAATTTATTTCACATTTATTTAGCCAGGTAGGCAAGTTGAGAACAAGTTCTCATTTACAATTGCGACCTGGCCAGGATAAAGCAAAGCAGTTCGACACATACAACGACACAGAGTTACACATGGAGTAAAACAAACATACAGTCAATAATACAGTATAAACAAGTCTATATACAATGTGAGCAAATTAGGTGAGAAGGGAGGTAAAGGCAAAAAGGCCATGGTGGCAAAGTAAATACAATATAGCAAGTAAAACACTGGAATGGTAGTTTTGCAATGGAAGAATGTGCAAAGTAGAAATAAAAATAATGGGGTGCAAAGGAGCAAAATAAATAAATAAATTAAATACAGTTGGGAAAGAGGTAGTTGTTTGGGCTAAATTATAGGTGGGCTATGTACAGGTGCAGTAATCTGTAAGATGCTCTGACAGTTGGTGCTTAAAGCTAGTGAGGGAGATAAGTGTTTCCAGTTTCAGAGATTTTTGTAGTTCGTTCCAGTCATTGGCAGCAGAGAACTGGAAGTAGAGGCGGCCAAAGAAATAATTGGTTTTGGGGGTGACTAGAGAGATATACCTGCTGTAGCGTGTGCTACAGGTGGGAGATGCTATGGTGACCAGCGAGCTGAGATAAGGGGGGACTTTACCTAGCAGGGTCTTGTAGATGACATGGAGTCAGTGGGTTTGGCGACGAGTATGAAGCGAGGGCCAGCCAACGAGAGCGTACAGGTCGCAATGGTGGGTAGTATATGGGGCTTTCGTGACAAAACGGATTGCACTGTGATAGACTGCATCCAATTTGTTGAGTAGGGTATTGGAGGCTATTTTGTAAATGACATCGCCAAAGTCGAGGATTGGTAGGATGGTCAGTTTTACAAGGGTATGTTTGGCAGCATGAGTGAAGGATGCTTTGTTGCGAAATAGGAAGCCAATTCTAGATTTAACTTTGGATTGGAGATGTTTGACATGGGTCTGGAAGGAGAGTTTACAGTCTAACCAGACACCTAAGTATTTGTAGTTGTCCACGTATTCTAAGTCAGAGCCGTCCAGAGTAGTGATGTTGGACAGGCGGGTAGGTGCAGGTAGCGATCGGTTGAAGAGCATGCATTTAGTTTTACTTGTATTTAAGAGCACCAAGGCTGTCGAGTCTGCCGATGAGGATGTGGTGGTTGACAGAGTCGAAAGCCTTGGCCAGATCAATGAATACGGCTGCACAGTAATGTTTCTTATCAATGGCGGTTAAGATATCATTTATGACCTTGAGCGTGGCTGAGGTGCACCCATGACCAGCTCTGAAACCAGATTGCATAGCAGAGAAGGTATGGTGAGATTCGAAATGGTCGGTAATCTGTTTGTTGACTTGGCTTTCGAAGACCTTAGAAAGGCATGGTAGGATAGATATAGGTCTGTAGCAGTTTGGGTCAAGAGTGTCCCCCCCTTTGAAGAGGGGGATGACCGCAGCTGCTTTCCAATCTTTGGGAATCTCAGACGACACGAAAGAGAGGTTGAACAGGCTAGTAATATGGGTGGCAACAATTTCGGCAGATAATTTTAGAAAGAAAGGGTCCAGATTGTCTAGCCCGGCTGATTTGTAGGGCTCCAGATTTTTCAGCTCTTTCAGAACATCAGCTGAATGGATTTGGGAGAAGGAGAATTGGGGAAGGCTTGGGCGAGTTGCTGTTGGGGGTGCAGTGCTGTTGACCGGGGTAGGAGTAGCCAGGTGGAAAGCATGGCCAGCCGTAGAAAAATGCTTATTGGAATTCTCAATTATGGTGGATTTATCAGTGGTGACAGTGTTTCCTATCTTCAGTGCAGTGGGCAGCTGGGAGGAGGTGTTCTTATTCTCCATGGACTTTACAGTGTCCCAGAACTTTTTTGAGTTAGTGTTGCAGGAAGCAAATTTCTGCTTGAACAAGCTAGCCTTGGCTTTTCTAACTGCCTGTGTATAACGGTTTCTAGCTTCCCTGAACAGCTGCATATCACGGGGGCTGTTCGATGCTAATGCAGAACGCCATAGGATGTTTTTGTGTTGGTTAAGGGCAGTCAGGTCTGGGCAGAACCAAGGGCTATATCTGTTCCTGGTTCTAAATTTCTTGAATGGGGCATGTTTATTTAAGATGGTTAGGAAGGCATTTAAAAAAAATATCCAGGCATCCTCTACTGACGGGATGAGATCAATATCCTTCCAGGATACCCCGGCCAGGTCGATTAGAAAGGCCTGCTCGCTGAAGTGTTTCAGGGAGCGTTTTACAGTGATGAGTGAAGGTCGTTTGACCGCAGACCCATTACAGATGCAGGCAATGAGGTAGTGATCGCTGAGATCTTGGTTGAAGACAGCAGAGGTGTATTTAGAGGGGAAGTTGGTTAGGATGATATCTATGAGGGTGCCCGTGTTTAAGGCTTTGGGGGGGTACCTGGTAGGTTCATTGATAATTTGAGTGAGATTGAGGGCATCAAGTTTAGATTGTAGGATGGCTGGGGTGTTAAGCATGTTCCAGTTTAGGTAGCCTAGCAGCACGAGCTCTGAAGATAGATGGGGGGCAATCAGTTCACATATGGTGTCCAGAGCACAGCTGGGGGCAGAGGGTGGTCTATAGCAGGCGGCAACGGTGAGAGACTTGTTTTTAGAGAGGTGGATTTTTAAAAGTAGAAGTTCAAATTGTTTGGGTACAGACCTGGATAGTAGTACAGAACTCTGCAGGCTATCTTTGCAGTAGATTGCAACACCGCCCCCTTTGACAGTTCTATCTTGTCTGAAAATGTTGTAATTTGGAATTAAAATTTCCGAATTTTTGGTGGTCTTCCTAAGCCAGGATTCAGTCACAGCTAGAACATCCGGGTTGGCAGAGTGTGCTAAAGCAGTGAATAGAACAAACTTAGGGAGGAGGCTTCTAATGTTAACATGCATGAAACCAAGGCTATTACGGTTACAGAAGTCATCAAAAGAGAGCGCCTGGGGAATAGGAGTGGAGCTAGGCACTGCAGGGCCTGGATTCACCTCTACATCACCAGAGGAACATAGGAGGAGAAGAATAAGGGTACGGCTAAAAGCAATAAGAATTGGTCATCTAGAAGGTCTGGAACAGAAACTAAAAGGAGGTTTCTGGGGGCGATAAAATAGCATCAAGGTATAATGTACAGACAAAGGTATTGTAGGATGTGAATACAGTGGAGGTAAACCTAGGTATTGAGTGATGAAGAGAGAGATATTGTCTCTAGAAACATCATTGAAACCAGGAGATGTCATTGCATGTGTGGGTGGTGGAACTTATAAATTGGATAAGGTATAGTGAGCAGGACTAGAGGCTCTACAGTGAAATAAGCCAATAAACACTAACCAGAACAGCAATGGACAAGACATATTGACATTAAGGAGAGGATTCCTTAGTCGAGTGGTCAGAAGAGTCCAGTGAGTGGAGTGGTTGGTTTGGGGGTCACGGCGATTTAGACAGCTAGCCAGGACATCGGTAGCAAGCTAGCATAGGATGGAGGTCTGTTGTTAGCCACCTCTTGCGTTCCGTCAGTAGATTAGTGGGGTTCCGTGTGGTAGAGGGGATTAGTCCAAATCACACAAAAAAAAAAAAAAAAAACAACAGATATAGTTATAGAGGCCCAAGAAGAAACATAAAAATAAATAAATTATCCGATTGTCTATTCTGAGAACAGCCGGTAAGACCGCTAACGGTTAGCAGGCCGCAGATGGGCGTTCAGGTAACGTCGCGACGGAGGAGCCAGCCGGATCTCCTTCGGGTAGATAACGTCGGCAGTCCAGTTGTGAAGGCCCGGTGGGGCTCCGCGTAGGCGGTAAAACGGGTCCGGATAGGTGACTGCAGCCCAGAAGTGATTGACGGAGCTCAGGAGTGATTGACGGAGCTGACTAGCTCCGGAGTAATTGATGTTTGCTCCGGAATCGAATGAATGAATCTCTGGAATGAATGTCCAGAGAGCAGTTGAAATCCAAGGACATGGAGAGAAAAATTGGTCCGGTATGTTCCGTTCCGAGCCGCGCTGTGCCGTACAAAACTGGCGATAGATTTTCGAGCTAAAGGATAGCTGATGACCACAAACCGTGGTTAGCTGAATAATTACGATGAAACTTACGATGAAAAAAAGTTGTAAATATATATATATACAGGACACGACAAGACGAGGACAAAAGACGTCTGAACTGCTATGCCATCTTAGTTTAACTTAAGGGGGCTGAATAATTTTGCACGCCCAATTTTTCAGTTTTTGATTTGTTAAAAAAGTTTGAAATATCCAATAAATATCGTTCCACTTCATGATTGTGTCCCACTTGTTGTTGATTCTTCACAAAAAAATACAGTTTTATATCTTTATGCTTGAAGCCTGAAATGTGGCAAAAGGTCGCAAAGTTCAAGGGGGCCGAATACTTTCACAAGGCACTGTAGGTTGGAGTCACTAAAACTTGTTTTTCAACAAATTTTTTGTTAACAAACTATAGTTTTGGCAAGTTGGTTAGGACATCTACTTTGTGCATGACACAATTAATTCTTCCAACAATTGTTTACAGACAGATTATTTCACTTATCATTCACCGTATTACAATTCCAGTGGGTCAGAAGTTTACATACACTAAGTTGACTGTGCCTTTAAACAGCTTGGAAAATTACAGAAAATGATGTCATGGCCTTAGAAGCTTCTGATAGGCTAATTGACATGATTTCAGTCAATTGGACGTGCACCTGTGGATGTATTTCAAGGCCTTCCTTCAAACTCAGTGCCTCTTTGCTTGACATCATGGGAAAAACAAAAGAAATCAGCAAAGACCTCAGAAAAAAATGGTAGACCTCCACAAGTATGGTTCATCCTTGGGAGCAATTTCCAAACGCCTGAATGTACCAGGTTCATCTGTACAAACAACAGTACGCAAGTATAAACACGATGGGAGCACGTAACCACCATACCGCTCAGGGAGGAGACGCGTTCTGTCTCATAGAGATTTACGTACTTTGGTGCGAAAAGTGCAAATCAATCCCAGAACAACAGCAAAGTACCTTGTGAAGACGCTGCAGGAAACAGGATCAAGATTATCTATATCCACACTAAAACAAGTCCTATATCGACATAACCTGAAAGGCCGCTCAGCAAGGAAGAAGCCACTGCTCCAAAACCTCCATAAAAAAGCCAGACTACGGTTTGCAACTGCACATGGGGACAAAGATCGTACTTTTTGGAGAAATGTTCTCTGGTCTGATGAAACGAAATTAGAAATATTTGGTCATAATCACCATTGTTATGTTTGGAGGAAAAAGGGGGAGGCTGCAAGCCGAAGAACATCATCCCAACCGTGAAGCATGGGGATGGCAGCATCATGTTGTGGGGGTGCTTTGCTGCAGGAGGGACTGGTGCACTTCACAAAATAGATGGCTTCATGAGGCAGGAAAATTATGTGGATATATTGAAGCAACATCTCAAGACATCAGTCAGGAGGTTAAAGCTTGGTCGCAAATGATACTTCTAAATGGACAATATTCCCAAGCATACTTCCAAAGTTGTGGCAAAATGGCTTTTAAGGACAACAAAGTCAAGGTATTGGAGTAGCCATCACAAAGCCCCTCAGTTACACCAACTCTGTCAGGAGGAATGGTTCAAAATACACCCATCTTATTGTGGGAAGCTTGTGGAAGGCTACCCGAAACGTTTGACCCAAGTTAAACAATTTAAAGGCAATGCTACCAAATATTAATTGAGTGTATGTAAACTTCTGACCCACTGAGAATGTGATGAAAGAAATAAAAGCTGAAATAAATCATTCTCTCTACTGTTATTCTGACATTTCACATTCTTAAATAAAGTGGTGATCCTAACTGACCTAAGACAGGGAATGATTACTAGGATTAAATATCAGGAATTGTGAAAAACTGAGTTTACATGTATTTAGCAAAGGTGTATGTAAACTTCTGACTTCAACTGTATATATATATATATATATATATATATATATATATATATATATATATATATATATATATATATGTGAAAACACAGCAGCAAGATGTGTGATCCATTGCCATGAGAGAAGGGCAACCAGTGGAGTACCAACAACCTTGTAAATACCACCAATATTTATCTGCTTATTTATCTTCCCCCACAATTCGTACTACAACTATTTGCACTGATGTGGGATAGGAGAGAGACTGACTGAAAAATTCACACCTCCATTAATTTACAGTAGGATAGTCTAATAGCTCGGCTAGGTGTGAAAAATCCCCTGATTTATGCCACAGTTTAGACTACAAGTTACAAGTTAAATAAACAACAAACAAAGTATGAAGAAACAACATCAACAAAATAAATAAACACTCAACAAGAGTTCAGAAAGATAGACATTTCAAGTGTTATATGATCAACTATGTACAGTGTTTTAGCAAAGAAATTGTGAAATATTACTATTGTTATAGAATACTTGTGGATCTTGTTGATTTCCTCCATCACTTCAAGAGGCCTGCTGTCCACCTGGTAAAGAATAAATCATCACCTACAGATGGATGTGTATTTTCAGATAGAAACCAGCTGTCAGCCTGCGACCAGACACGGTGGATAAAGAGTCACCTACAGATGGATGTGTGTTTTCAGATAGAAACCAGCTGTCAGCCTGCGACCAGGCACGGTGGATAAAGAGTCACCTACAGATGGATGTGTGTTTTCAGGGAGAAACCAGCTGTAAGCCTGGGCCCAGACATGGTGGATAAAGAGTCACCTACAGATGGATGTGTGGTTTCAGGGAGAAACCAGCTGTAAGCCTGGGCCCAGACACGGTGGATAAAGAGTCACCTACAGATGGATGTGTGGATTCAGGGAGAAACCAGCTGTAAGCCTGGGCCCAGACACGGTGGATAAAGAGTCACCTACAGATGGATGTGTGGATTCAGGGAGAAACCAGCTGTAAGCCTGGGCCCAGACACGGTGGATAAAGAGTCACCTACAGATGGATGTGTGGATTCAGGGAGAAACCAGCTGTAAGCCTGGGCCCAGACACGGTGGATAAAGAGTCACCTACAGATGGATGTGTGGATTCAGGGAGAAACCAGCTGTAAGCCTGGGCCCAGACACGGTGGATAAAGAGTCACCTACAGATGGATGTGTGGATTCAGGGAGAAACCAGCTGTAAGCCTGGGCCCAGACACGGTGGATAAAGAGTCACCTACAGATGGATGTGTGGTTTCAGGGAGAAACCAGCTGTAAGCCTGGGCCCAGACACGGTGGATAAAGAGTCACCTACAGATGGATGTGTGGATTCAGGGAGAAACCAGCTGTAAGCCTGGGCCCAGACACGGTGGATAAAGAGTCACCTACAGATGGATGTGTGGATTCAGGGAGAAACCAGCTGTAAGCCTGGGCCCAGACACGGTGGATAAAGAGTCACCTACAGATGGATGTGTGGATTCAGGGAGAAACCAGCTGTCAGCCTGCGACCAGGCACGGTGGATAAAGAGTCACCTACAGATGGATGTGTGGTTTCAGGGAGAAACCAGCTGTAAGCCTGGGCCGAGACACGGTGGATAAAGAGTCACCTACAGATGGATGTGTGGATTCAGGGAGAAACCAGCTGTAAGCCTGGGCCCAGACACGGTGGATAAAGAGTCACCTACAGATGGATGTGTGGATTCAGGGAGAAACCAGCTGTCAGCCTGCGACCAGGCACGGTGGATAAAGAGTCACCTACAGATGGATGTGTGGTTTCAGGGAGAAACCAGCTGTCAGCCTGCGACCAGACACGGTGGATAAAGAGTCACCTACAGATGGATGTGTGGATTCAGGGAGAAACCAGCTGTCAGCCTGGGCCCAGACACGGTGGATAAAGAGTCACCTACAGATGGATGTGTGGATTCAGGGAGAAACCAGCTGTCAGCCTGCGACCAGACACGGTGGATAAAGACTCACCTACAGATGGATGTGTGGTTTCAGAGAGAAACCAGCCTGGGCCCAGACACGGTGGATAAAGAGTCACCTACAGATGGATGTGTGGATTCAGGGAGAAACCAGCTGTAAGCCTGGGCTCAGACACGGTGGATAAAGAGTCACCTACAGATGGATGTGTGGATTCAGGGAGAAACCAGCTGTAAGCCTGGGCCCAGACACGGTGGATAAAGAGTCACCTACAGATGGATGTGTGGATTCAGGGAGAAACCAGCTGTAAGCCTGGGCCCAGACACGGTGGATAAAGAGTCACCTACAGATGGATGTGTGGATTCAGGGAGAAACCAGCTGTAAGCCTGGGCCCAGACACGGTGGATAAAGAGTCACCTACAGATGGATGTGTGGATTCAGGGAGAAACCAGCTGTCAGCCTGCGACCAGACACGGTGGATAAAGACTCACCTACAGATGGATGTGTGGTTTCAGAGAGAAACCAGCCTGGGCCCAGACACGGTGGATAAAGAGTCACCTACAGATGGATGTGTGGATTCAGGGAGAAACCAGCTGTCAGCCTGCGACCAGACACGGTGGATAAAGAGTCACCTACAGATGGATGTGTGGTTTCAGAGAGAAACCAGCCTGGGCCCAGACACGGTGGATAAAGAGTCACCTACAGATGGATGTGTGGATTCAGGGAGAAGCCAGCCTGGGACCAGACACAGTGGATAAAGACTCACCTTCAGATGTATGTGTGGATTCAGGGAGAAGCCAGCTGTCAGCCTGCGACCAGACACGGTGGATAAAGAGTTACCTACAGATGGATGTGTGGATTCAGGGAGAAGCCAGCTGTCAGCCTGCGACCAGACACGGTGGATAAAGAGTTACCTACAGATGGATGTGTGGTTTCAGAGAGAAACCAGCCTGGGCCCAGACACGGTGGATAAAGAGTCACCTACAGATGGATGTGTGGATTCAGGGAGAAACCAGCTGTCAGCCTGCGACCAGACACGGTGGATAAAGACTCACCTACAGATGGATGTGTGGTTTCAGAGAGAAACCAGCCTGGGCCCAGACACGGTGGATAAAGAGTCACCTACAGATGGATGTGTGGATTCAGGGAGAAGCCAGCCTGGGACCAGACACAGTGGATAAAGACTCACCTTCAGATGTATGTGTGGATTCAGGGAGAAGCCAGCTGTCAGCCTGCGACCAGACACGGTGGATAAAGAGTTACCTACAGATGGATGTGTGGATTCAGGGAGAAGCCAGCTGTCAGCCTGCGACCAGACACGGTGGATAAAGACTCACCTACAGATTGATGTTTCAGAGAGAAGCCAGCCTGGGACCAGGCATGGTGGATAATATCCTTTTCCTGCACAGCAATTTGAATAAATCCAGTGATGTTTTTAAATTTAGTGTTTTAGTCTATTTATTTGTTTAATTTTAGAATTCTCTTTAAAGCGTTTTGAGGTGCCAATGTGCCACATTGCATTGTGATAAAAACATTTTTTTTTAAATTCATGGCGTGGTTTCTTTTAGCCATATGTTGATTAGACATGCAGACAAATTAATTTGTGCAGGAAAGAGGAAGAATAGCCTACTGTCTGTAGTCATAAAAACAATTAGGTTAAATACATTGATGTAATTTTGTTGGGTCACGGGTCGGCTCTAGGAACTCATTAAGCGGCAGCTTCTATCTTCATTCAGAAGGCTAAACCAATAGTTTTTTAGGCCTGCAGTAAATTAAATTAGATTAAATTACCAGGTTACTTTTTCATTAGGTTATAATAATCCATTTCTTCTGAGAATGTTATGGAGTCCAAAAGTTAGTAATTTGGCTGTCAGAACTATTAAACTCAACCAATGTCAGCCTTTAAATGCTTCATTATCCAAATGTTTAAAGTGTGTGTGGGCGACAGAGAGAAACAAAATGGTGCCGTTTGAGGCCCTGAGGCAGAGGGATGCTGGAAATGGGGGTGTGAGCAGGTGGGTCTGGCCAGGTGTGATGTAGCTGTCATTTGTATGTGTATGTTTTGTATTATCTATAAAGATAAAATAAAACCATACAAAAAAATGTAATAAGGAAAAATGACAAGCTGCAACACGCATCTGAATATTCATTATGAATAGGATATATTTGATTTGTTTTGTTTACATTCTTCATTGTAACCAGAATGTCACAAATAATTAAACACACACAATATGAGCAGATTAACTTTGTCCAAACATTTATTTCTTAAAGACTATCAGAAAGAATGTTGGTACTTATTTATTTTGATCCAGTTTCAACTGTTCTGCCTGCGGCTATGGAATCCTGACCTGTTCACCGGACGTGCTACCTGTCCCAGACCTATTATTTGACCATGCTGGTCATTTATGAACATTTGAACATCTTGGCCATGTTCTGTTATAATTTCCATCCGGCACAGCCAGAATATGACTGGCCACCCCTCATAGCCTGGTTCCTCTCTAGGTTTCTTCCTAGGTTTTGGCCTTTCTAGGGAGTTTTTCCTAGCCAACGTGCTTCAACACCTGCATTGCTTGCTGTTTGGGGTTTTAGGCTGGGTTTCTGTACAGCACTTTGAGATATCAGCTGATGTACGAAGGGCTATATAAATACATTTGATTTGATCCAAAGCAATGAATGAGTGAGTCACTCAGCTTTATGCTGACAAATATAGATTTATGCTTCAAAATAGTCTACGAAATAGGCCATGCCTAAATGGATATATTAAATTGCCTAAATAAAATGGTACATTTCATAAATAAATGAAGTAACTCAGTTATTGAACATTTGGGCATCCTTCTTCCCCTTGATATCCTAGCTGGACTCTCTTCCATTCTGTTTCTACTTCACATCAGTAAAGAAGGACTCCGTGTTTCAGAAAGTCACTTCATATAGAGGGTCTAATTATTTCACACTGTGGTAAGCCCACCATGACTATTTAAAAAAATGTGTCAGTCTACATGTCAAGTGTAATTGCGCCAATGTATTTACCCAAGTTCTCTCTCTCTCTCTCAACTCCAGGACCACCCGCAACCTTTATTTTTTAAAATTGATGCAGGACTCTAGTGCCAGAGAAGAGAGACTCTCAGACTTTGGATAATACTCGCCAGTCTAGCTTCCCTGTCCCATCCACCGCTGCCCCCTGGACACTGATCACTTGGCTACATAGCTGATGCATGCTGGACTGTCCATTAATCACGGTACTCCATTCTGCTTGTTTATGTTTTATCTGTCGGCCCCAGCTGCACTCAGGCTCTGTGTGTAGTTAATCCGACCCTCCCTGCCTAGTCAACGCCATTTTACCTGCTGCTGTTGTCTCACCTACTGTTTTAGCTAGCTCTCCCAATTCAACACCTATGATTGCTGTATGCCTCGCTGTATGTCTCTCTCAAAGGTCAATATGCCTTGTATACTGTTGTTCAGGTTAGTTATCATTGTTTTAGTTTACAATGGAGCCCCTAGTTCCACTCTTCATACCCCTGATACCTCCTTTGTCCCACCTCCCACACATGCGGTGACCTCACCCATTACAACCAGCATGTCCAGAGATACAACCTCTCTCATCATCACCCAGTGCCTGGGCTTACCTCCGCTGTACCCGCACCCCACCATACCCCTGTCTGCGCATTATGCCCTGAATATATTCTACCATGCCCAGAAATATGCTCCTTTTATTCTTTTATTCTTTGTCCCCAACGCTCTAGGCGACCAGTTTTGATAGCCTTTAGCCGCACTACTCCTCCTCTGTTCCGCGGGTGATGTGGAGGTAAACCCAGGCCCTGCATGTCCCCAGGCACCCTCATTTTACTCCTCCTCTGTTCAGCGGGTGATGTGGAGGTAAACCCAGGCCCTGCATGTCCCCAGGCACCCTCATTTGCTGACTTCTGTGATCGAAAAAGCCTTGGTTTCATGCATGTCAACATCAGAAGCCTCCTCCCTAAGTTTGTTTTACTCACTGCTTTAGCACACTCTGCTAACCCTGATGTCCTTGCCGTGTCTGAATCCTGGCTCAGGAAGGCCACCAAAAATTCTTAGATTTCCATACCCATCTATAACATTTTCAGTCAAGATAGAACTACCAAAGGGGGAGGAGTTGCAGTCTACTGCAGAGATAGCCTGCAAAGTAATGTCATACTTTCCAGGTCTATACCCAAACAGTTTGAACTACTCATTTTGAAAATTACTCTCTCCAGAAATAAGTCTCTCACTGTTGCCGCCTGCTACTGACCCCCCTCAGCACCCAGCTGTGCCCTGGACACCATTTGTGAATTGATCGCCCCCCCATCTAGCTTCAGAGTTTGTTCTGTTAGGTGACCTAAACTGGGATGTGTTCCCTCTGCTGTTTCCTGAAGTCCACAATCATCTCCTTAGTTTTGTTGACGTTGAGTGTGAGGTTATTTTCCTGACATCACACTCCGAGGGCCCTCACCTCCTCTCTGTAGGCCGTCTCGTCATTGTTGGTAATCAAGCCTACCACTGTTGTGTCGTCCGCAAACTTGATGATTGAGTTGGAGGTGTGCGTGGCCACGCAGTCGTGGGTGAACAGGGAGTACAGGAGAGGGCTCAGAACGCACCCTTGTGGAGCCCCAGTGTTGAGGATCAGCGGGGTGGAGATGTTGTTGCCTACCCTCACCACCTGGGGGCGGCCCGTCAGGAAGTCCAGTGCCCAGTTGCACAGGGTGGGGTCGAGACCCAGGGTCTCGAGCTTGATGACGAGCTTGGAGGGTACTATGGTGTTAAATGCCGAGCTGTAGTCGATGAACAGCATTCTCACATAGGTATTCCTCTTGTCCAGATGGGTTAGGGCAGTGTACAGTGTGGTTGAGATTGCATCGTCTGTGGACCTATTTGGGCGGTAAGCAAATTGGAGTGGGTCTAGGGTGTCAGGTAGGGTGGAGGTGATATGGTCCTTGACTAGTCTCTCAAAGCACTTCATGATGACGGAAGTGAGTGCTACGGGCGGTAGTCGTTTAGCTCAGTTACCTTAGCTTTCTTGGGAACAGGAACAATGGTGGCCCACTTGAAGCATGTGGGAACAGCAGACTGGGATAGGGATTGATTGAATATGTCTGTAAACACACCAGCCAGCTGGTCTGCGCATGCTCTGAGGGCGCGGCTGGGGATGCCGTCCGGGCCTGCAGCCTTGCGAGGGTTAACACGTTTAAACCTCTCCTTCATATCGTCTGAGATCCCCAAGGATTGGAAAGCTGCCGCAGTCATCCCCCTCTTCAAAGGGGGAGACACCCTGGACCCAAACTGTTACAGACCTATATCCATCTTGCCCTGCCTATCTAAGGTCTTCGAAAGCCAAGTCAACAAACAGGTCACTGACCATCTCGAATCCCACCGTACCTTCTCCGCTGTGCAATCTGGTTTCCGAGCCAGTCACGGGTGCACCTCAGCCACGCTCAAGGTACTAAACGATATCATAACCGCCATTGATAAAAGACAGTACTGTGCAGCCGTCTTCATCGACCTTGTCAAGGCTTTCGACTCTGTCAATCACCATATTCTTATCGGCAGACTCAGTAGCCTCGGTTTTTCTGATGACTGCCTTGCCTGGTTCACCAACTACTTTGCAGACAGTGTGTCAAATCGGAGGGCATGCTGTCCAGTCCTCTGGCAGTCTCTATGAGGGTGCCACAGGGTTAAATTCTCGGGCCGACTCTTTTCTCTGTATATATCAATGATGTTGCTCTTGCTGCGGGCGATTCCCTGATACACCTCTACGCAGACGACACCATTCTATATACTTCCGGCCTGTCCTTGGACACTGTGCTATCTAACCTCCAAACGAGTTTCAATGCCATACAACACTCCTTCCGTGGCCTCCAACTGCTCTTAAACGCTAGTAAAACCAAATGCATGCTTTTCAACCGTTCGCTGCCTGCACCCGCACGCCCGACTAGCATCACCACCCTGGATGGTTCCGACCTTGAATATAGGCGGTGGCCCGTTCCTGTAGGTTCATGCTCTACAACATCCGCAGAGTACGACCCTGCCTCACACAGGAAGCGGCACAGGTCCTAATCCAGGCACTTGTCATCTCCCGTCTGGATTACTGCAACTCGCTGTTGGCTGGGCTCCCTGCCTGTGCCATTAAACCCCTACAACTCATCCAGAACGCCGCAGCCCGTCTGGTGTTCAACCTTCCCAAGTTCTCTCACGTCACCCCGCTCCTCCGCTCTCTCCACTGGCTTCCAGTTGAAGCTCGCATCCGCTACAAGACCATGGTGCTTGCCTACGGAGCTGTGAGGGGAACGGCACCTCAGTACCTCCAGGCTCTGATCAGGCCCTACACCCAAATAAGGGCACTGCGTTCATCCACCTCTGGCCTGCTCGCCTCCCTACCACTGAGGAAGTACAGTTCCTGCTCAGCCCAGTCAAAACTGTTCGCTGCTCTGGCTCCCCAATGGTGGAACAAACTCCCTCACGACGCCAGGACAGCGGAGTCAATCACCACCTTCCGGAGACACCTGAAACCCCACCTCTTTAAGGAATACCTAGGATAGGATAAAGTAATCCTTCTCACCCCCCCCTTAAAATATGTAGATGCACTATTGTAAAGTGGCTGTTCCACTGGATGTCATAAGGTGAATGCACCAATTTGTAAGTCGCTCTGGATAAGAGCGTCTGCTAAATGACTTAAATGTAAATGTAATGTAAATGAATATGTGGACATCTATAAGTACCTAGGTGTCTGGCTAGACTGTAAACTCTCCTTCCAAACTCATATCAAACATCTTCAATCGAAAATCAAATCTAGAGTTGGCTTTCTATTCCACAACAAAGCCTCCTTCACTCACGCCGCCAAACTTACCCTAGTAAACTGACTATCCTACCGATCTTCGACTTCGGCGATGTCATCTACAAAATAGCTTCCAACACTCTACTCAGCAAACTGCATGCAGTTTATCACAGTGCCATCCATTTTGTCACTAAAGCACCTTATACCACCCACCACTGCGACCTGTATGCTCTAGTCGGCTGGCCCTCGCTACATATTCGTCGCCAGACCCACTGGCTCCAGGTCATCTACATGGCCATGCTAGGTAAAGCTCCGCCTTATCTCAGTTCACTGGTTACGATGGCAACACCCACCCGTAGCACGCGCTCCAGCAGGTGTATCTCACTGATCATTCCTAAAGCCTACACCTCATTTGGCCGCCTTTCGTTCCAGTTCTCTGCTGCCTGTGACTGGAACGAATAGAAAAAAAATCGCTGAAGTTGGAGACTTTTATCTCCCTCACCAACTTCAAACATCTGCTATCTGAGCAGCTAACCGATCGCTGCAGCTGTACATAGTCTATCGGTAAATAGCCCACCCAATTTGACCTACCTCATCCCCATACTGTTTTTATTTATTGACTTTTCTGCTCTTTTGCACACCAATATCTCTACCTGTACATGACCATCTGATCATTTATCACTCCAGTGTTAATCTGCAAAATTATAATTATTCGCCTACCTCCTCATGCCTTTTGCACACAATGTATATAGACTCCCCCTTTTTTCTACTGTGTTATTGACTTGTTAATTGTTTACTCCATGTGTAACTCTGTGTTGTCTGTTCACACTGCTATGCTTTATCTTGGCCAGGTCGCAGTTGCAAATGAGAACTTGTTCTCAACTAGCCTACCTGGTTAAATAAAGGTGAAAAAAAAAGTTTTTGTAAAGACTGAAAACACCTCCAATAATTTACGAAAAGATAGTACAATTGTTCCACAGTTTAGACTACCGATAGATCAGCGTTCTAACTCCCCCTTGTGATAGTGTGGTGCAGAGACAGAATGCCACCATCTACCACTAACGGTCGCGGGATAAACTCAAAACTTTTAAAGCAAGAACCACTGTAGGAGGTGGTACAAAGGGGGGTGCTGTGGGATTATTAAAGATACAGTTTGAAGAGGTAGGGTTTCAGATGTTTTCGGCAGATGGGCAGGGACTCTGCTGTCCTAGCTTCAGGGGGAAGCTGGTTCCACCATTGTGGTGGCAGGACAGAGAAGAGCTATGACTGGGCTGAGTTGGAACTTCCCTCTCTTAGGAGTGGGAGGGCCAAGAGACCAGAGGTGGCAGAATGGAGTGCTCGAGTTGGGGTGTAGTGTTTGAGCATAGCCTGAAGGTTGGGAGGGACAGTTTCTCTTGCTGCTCTGTAGGTTAACACCATGGTCTTGTAGTGGATGGGTTGGGGTGTAGTGTTTGAGCATAGCCTGAAGGTAGGGAGGGACAGTTTCTCTTGCTGTTCCGTAGGTAAGCACCATGGTCTTGTAGTGGATGCGAGCTTCGACTGGAAGCCAGTGGAGTGTGCGGAGGAGCTGGGTAACATGGGAGAACTTGGGAAGGTTGAACACCAGGTTTGATAGCTGAGTTCTGGATAAAGTTGTCCACGACACCTGGTAGAAGTGGCCTGCATGATAGGATGCAAAGCCTGAGATGCCCAGACCTCAGTGGACGGAGAGGAGAGGAGGATCTGATGGTTCACGGTTTCCAATGCAGCAGATAGATCTAGGAGGATGAGAACAGAGGAGAGAGACTATGTGACAGAGAAGAGCGGTTTCGGTTGAGTGACCCGTCTTGAAGCCTGACGGGTTAGGAGCAAGAAGATGGTTCTGAGAGAGATAATTTAGATGCACTATTGTAAAGTGACTGTTCCACTGGATGTCATAAGGTGAATGCACCAATTTGTAAGTCGCTCTGGATAAGAGCATCTGCTAAATGACTTAAATGTAAATGTAAATGTAGATAACGAGAGAGTTGATCAGAGACAGCACGCTCAAGTGTTTTGGAAAGAAAATAAAGAAGGGATGCTAGTCTGTAGTTTTTGGCATCAGATGAGTCGAGTGTTGGTTTCTTGACTGGCTCGGGCCATTTTGAAGCCAGAGGGGATGCACCCAGTGGTCAGGGACGAGCTGATGAGGGAAGTGAGGAATTGAAAAAGTTCTTCAGAGCTGTCTGGAGAAGGGAGGAGGGATGGGGTTGAGCTGGCAGGTTGTCGGGCAGCGGACCACGTTGCAGGATTTCATCTGGAGAGAGAGGGGAGAAAGAGGTCAATGCGTAGGGTCGTTCTGTGTAAGTGACACCAGTGGACTCAATAGGCTGAGTGAATGAGGAGTGGATGTCGTCAACCTTCTTTTCAAAGGGGTTTACAACTTGCCCACAGAGAGGGAGGAGGGAGAGGTGGAGAATTTAGGAGGGAGGAGAAGATGGAAAAGAGTTTCCTTGGGTTAGAGGCAGATGGTGGAAATTTAAAGTTGTAGAAATTGGCTTTAGCAGTGGATACAGAGGAGGATAAGGTAAAGAGGAGGAAGTGAAAGGATGATAGGTCCTCTGGAAGTTTAGTTTTCTACCATTTTTGCTCAGATGCCTGCAGCCCTGTTCTGTGAGCTCGCAATGAGTCACTCAGTCATTGAGCGTGAAGGGAGGGCTTGAGCAGGCCGGGAGGAATGGAGACAGCGTGAGTCATAGGATACGTAAAGGGAGGAGAGTAGGGTTAAAGATGCAGAATCAGGAGACAGTAGGGTGAAGGATTTAGCAGAAGGGAGAGATTATAGGATAGAAGAGGAGAAAGTAGTGGGAGACAGAGAGTGAAGATTGTGATGGCGCATGACCATCTGGGTAGTGGCTGGCAGAAAGGGAGACAAGAAAGGAAACAAAGTAGTGATCAGAGACCTGGAGGGGGGTTGTAGACTCTCAGACCCTCACCTCTCAAGGAGATAACATATCAATGAGTAGGTGTGTCCAAATTTTTGACTGGTACTGTATGTGTGAAATTAGTTTTGATTTAGAATGGACCATTGTCATGCACCTGTAGGAATAAGCGCAGGGGAAATCTATAGCGAATGGAGGACGCTTTTCCCATGGTTCATTTTCATGCCAGGCAGGTAGGCTATACTCCTGTTGTAAAGAGAAGCAATGTGAAACATTAGGAAAGTTGAGAAATAAATATAGTAGGCCTAGCCTATAGAAATCTGACGGGATCCTCCTCGTTTTAATACAGGACATCACTCTATTCTCTCGTACAATTGCACAGCCTATAGAAATGTTGAGCAACATGCGGTCATCTGCTGTCATGAAGTGTTTGATTAGATTGTCCATTACATTTGCATTGATGTCAGAGTGATTAGAGGGACAATAGAGTGCTGAGTACCAGGCAGTTAGAATGTTTGGAAGCCTACTAACGACCATCAGCAGCATCAGTGCATGGAAAAGCCTAATTTACCGTGACTGATCTGTGGTCAGAATAACCCTGATCTGTGGTCAGAATAACCCTGATCTGTGGTCAGAATAACCCTGATCTGTGGTCAGAATAACCCTGCTCTGTGGTCAGAATAACTATGCTCTGTGGTCAGAGTAACTATGCTCTGTGGTCAGAATAACTATGCTCTGTGGTCAGAGTAACCCTGCTCTGTGGTCAGAATAACTATGCTCTGTGGTCAGAGTAACCCTGCTCTGTGGTCAGAATAACTATGCTCTGTGGTCAGAGTAACCCTGCTCTGTGGTCAGAGTAACCCTGCTCTGTGGTCAGAATAACTATGCTCTGTGGTCAGAGTAACCACACATAACCCTATTCCCTATAGGGCCCTGGTCAACAGTAGTACTACACCCTATTCCCTATAGGGCCCTGGTCAACAGTAGTACTACACCCTATTCCCTATAGGGCCCTGGTCAACAGTAGTACTACACCCTATAGGGCCCTGGTCAACAGTAGCACTACACCCTATTCCCTATAGGGCCCTGGTCAACAGTAGCACTACACCCTATAGGGCCCTGGTCAACAGTAGCACTACACCCTATAGGGCCCTAGTCAACAGTAGCACTACACCCTATTCCCTATAGGGCCCTAGTCAACAGTAGCACTACACCCTATTCCCTATAGGGCCCTGGTCAACAGTAGTACTACACCCTATTCCCCATAGGGCCCTGGTCAACAGTAGCACTACACCCTATAGGGCCCTAGTCAACAGTAGCACTACACCCTATAGGGCCCTAGTCAACAGTAGCACTACACCCTATTCCCTATAGGGCCCTGGTCAACAGTAGCACTACACCCTATAGGGCCCTGGTCAACAGTAGTACTACACCCTATTCCCTATAGGGCCCTAGTCAACAGTAGCACTACACCCTATAGGGCCCTAGTCAACAGTAGTACTACACCCTATTCCCTATAGGGCCCTAGTCAACAGTAGCACTACACCCTATAGGGCCCTGGTCAACAGTAGTACTACACCCTATTCCCTATAGGGCCCTGGTCAACAGTACTGGACTATATAGGGTGCATTTTGGGCCTTGGCCCAAAAGTAGGAGGCAGCTCAGCTCAGGCTGTTTCGAGGAAAGCATTACAGCCAGAGGCAACCTGACCACATAATTACCACAAGAGGCCTACGTTTCCTCTGTCCTCTGTCATAATGTGCGCTGTGTGTGTGTGTGTGTATATGCCTGATTGTGTGTTGTGCGTGTGTGTCATTATCCTCTCAGTAAGCCATATAAAGGCTCTGCCATCAGGCTGTGATCGCTCCACTCCTTCTCCTGATTGGTTGTTATCTAAATGAATCAATGCTCTATACCAGGCCCTTGACCACATAACCACCCTGAATACTGACAGGAAGTACTGAAGGTCAGGAGCGCTCTGCCTGGTGACCCTAGAGGTCACAGCAAGCTGAGCCCTGGGCTGCCACATGGACCTGAATGAGGTCTAATGATTTAGATGACATCTGTTACACACAGCCTGCTAAACACACACACACACACACACACACACACACACACACACACACACACACACACACACACACACACACACACACACACACACACACACACACACACACACACACACACACACACACACACACACACACACACACACACACACACACACCGCGTGCTAAAATAAACTGATGTGTTGGTAAGGACAGGTCTGCTGCCACACATCATCCTGGTTCCATCAATAGTCATTGGTATAATAAGGAATAATTAACTCCAGATGAGCATGAGGTTCCTATAACTGGAGAGATGGTTGATGGATAACCATGAGGTTCCTTCATCTGGAGAGATGGTTGATGGATAACCATGAGGTTCCTATAACTGGAGAGATGGTAGATGGTTGATGGATAACCATGAGGTTCCTATAACTGGAGAGATGGTTGATGGATAACCATGAGGTTCCTATAACTGGAGAGATGGTTGATGGATAACCATGAGGTTCCTATAACTGGAGAGATGGTTGATGGATAACCATGAGGTTCCTATAACTGGAGAGATGGTTGATAGATAACCATGAGGTTCCTATAACTGGAGAGATGGTTGATAGATAACCATGAGGTTCCTATAACTGGAGAGATGGTTGATGGATAACCATGAGGTTCCTATAACTGGAGAGATGGTTGATGGATAACCATGAGGTTCCTATAACTGGAGAGATGGTTGATAGATAACCATGAGGTTCCTATAACTGGAGAGATGGTTGATAGATAACCATGAGGTTCCTATAACTGGAGAGATGGTTGATAGATAACCATGAGGTTCCTACATGTGGAGAGATGGTTGATAGATCCTACATCTGGAGAGATGGTTGATGGATAACCATGAGGTTCCTACATGTGGAGAGATGGTTGATAGATCCTACATCTGGAGAGATGGTTGATGGATAACCATGAGGTTCCTACATGTGGAGAGATAGTTGATGGATAACCATGAGGTTCCTACATCTGGAGAGATGGTTGATGGATAACCATGTGGTTCCTTCATGTGGAGAGATGGTTGATGGATAACCATGAGGTTCTTTCATCTGGAGAGATGGTTGATGGATAACCATGAGGTTCCTTCATCTGGAGAGATGGTTGATGGATAACCATGAGGTTCCTACATGTGGAGAGATGGTTGATGGATAACCATGAGGTTCCTTCATGTGGAGAGATGGTTGATGGATAACCATGAGGTTCCTACATGTGGAGAGATGGTTGATGGATAACCATGAGGTTCCTATAACTGGAGAGATGGTTGATGGATAACCATGAGGTTCCTACATGTGGAGAGATGGTTGATGGATAACCATGAGGTTCCTACATGTGGAGAGATGGTTGATGGATAACCATGAGGTTCCTACATGTGGAGAGATGGTTGATGGATAACCATGAGGTTCCTACATGTGGAGAGATGGTTGATGGATAACCATGAGGTTCCTTCATCTGGAGACATGGTTGATGGATAACCATGAGGTTCCTTCATCTGGAGAGATGGTTGATGGATAACCATGAGGTTCTTACATCTGGAGAGATGGTTGATGGATAACCATGAGGTTCCTACATGTGGAGAGATGGTTGATGGATAACCATGAGGTTCCTACATGTGGAGAGATGGTTGATGGATAACCATGAGGTTCCTACATGTGGAGAGATGGTTGATGGATAACCATGAGGTTCCTTCATCTGGAGAGATGGTTGATGGATAACCATGAGGTTCCTTCATCTGGAGAGATGGTTGATGGATAACCATGAGGTTCCTTCATCTGGAGAGATGGTTGATGGATAACCATGAGGTTCCTACATGTGGAGAGATGGTTGATGGATAACCATGAGGTTCCTACATGTGGAGAGATGGTTGATGGATAACCTATATGGGGTTCCTTCACTGGAGAGATGGTTGATGGATAACCATGAGGTTCCTACATGTGGAGAGATGGTTGATGGATAACCATGAGGTTCCTTCATCTGGAGAGATGGTTGATGGATAACCATGAGGTTCCTTCATCTGGAGAGATGGTTGATAGATCCTACATCTGGAGAGATGGTTGATGGATAACCATGAGGTTCCTTCATGTGGAGAGATGGTTGATGGATAACCATGAGGTTCCTACATGTGGAGAGATGGTTGATGGATAACCATGAGGTTCCTACATGTGGAGAGATGGTTGATGGATAACCATGAGGTTCCTACATGTGGAGAGATGGTTGATAGATAACCATGAGGTTCCTACATCTGGAGAGATGGTTGATAGATAACCATGAGGTTCCTTCATGTGGAGAGATGGATGATGGATAATCAAGAGGTTACTTCATGTGGAGAGATGGTTGATAGATAACCATGAGGTTCCTACATCTGAAGAGATGGTTGATGGATAACCATGAGGTTCCTACATGTGGAGAGATGGTTGATAGATAACCACGAGGTTCCTTCATCTGGAGAGATGGTTGATAGATCCTACATCTGGAGAGATGGTTGACGGATAACCATGAGGTTCCTTCATGTGGAGAGATGGTTGATGGATAACCATGAGGTTCCTTCATGTGGAGAGATGGTTGATGGATAACCATGAGGTTCCTTCATGTGGAGAGATGGTTGATAGATCCTTTATCTGGAGAGATGGTTGACGGATAACCATGAGGTTCCTACATCTGGAGAGATGGTTGATAGATCCTTCATCTGGAGAGATGGTTGTGTAGCTCAGTTGGTAGAGCATGGTGCTTGTAACGCCAGGGTAGTGGGTTCGATCCCCGGGACCACCCATACGTAGAATGTATGCACACATGACTGTAAGTCGCTTTGGATAAAAGCGTCTGCTAAATGGCATATATTACATATTACATATTACAGGTTCCTACATCTGGAGAGATGGTTGATAGATCCTTCATCTGGAGAGATGGTTGACGGATAACCATGAGGTTCCTTCATCTGGAGAGATGGTTGATATATCTAGAAAGGTAATAGTTTACCCGAGTTAACTAAATGAGTTTTGTCTGTTTATACAGACCTATACATGTAATAGTTTATAGATATATTCTGATGTACATTTAATTCATAAAGTATATCAATGTGAAGTTGATAAATACATCTATAAATGTAATAGATCATAGATACAGTCGATGTTTTTTGATAGATACAGTACATGTATAAGGGTAATAATCTACATTTATTATTCCAATAATCTCTCGTTTTATTTTAGAGTTTGACTTAGCGCTCCCAGAAATGATCATTTTGCGCCTGAGTCTAAGACACATGTTGCTGCTTGGTGTGGCATACAATTTCCCTTAAATACTCTAATAAACATTGGCCAACAAAGCCCTGACCTTAAAGAGAGCACTGAAAAGCAACCTCCCTCCCATCCTACTGCATGTAAAGAGAGTAATTGTCCTTGGGAGACTCTCAGTTCCAGCTGAACACAATTTATACACCTCACATATACTTCCTCTTGAGCTAGCTAAATCAGTTCTATTGAAACGGATATGTATTATTTAATGCAGTCATTATTTGATATAGCTTTATTTTAATTCATATAAATAAGGTTAGGAAATCTTTACTTTGGTTCATAAAAAAATTGAAATTGACTTACATTTTTACTAAATAAACAACACATTTGAACTATGTCCTATGAAATTAATACACATAATGAATTATATAGCAAACTTAAATTGTTGGAATTTTATGAACCTGTAAATTTAAAAATATATATTTCAACCAATCTTCATATTATTTTGTTTCAAAAGATGTAAAGGTTACTTCGAGAGATTCTCCCAACTTTTCGTTGAGCCCTAAACCCACCGGTGACTTGGTTCCTTCTGGAAGGTGCAACACTGAAAATAGCGATGATGTAGAGCAACAGAACAGATGGTTGTATCTGCGTGTTTCCAGCTTCAATACGTAGCAGATGAAGTAGAGCAACAGAACAGATGGTTGTATCTGCGTGTTTCCAGCTTCAATACGTAGCAGATGAAGTAGACCAACATTACAGATGGTTGTATCTGCGTGTTTCCAGCTTCAATACGTAGCAGATGAAGTAGACCAACAGAACAGATGGTTGTATCTGCGTGTTTCCAGCTTCAATACGTAGCAGATGAAGTAGACCAACATTACAGATGGTTGTATCTGCGTGTTTCCAGCTTCAATTCGTAGCAGATGAAGTAGAGCAACAGAACAGAACAGATGGTTGTATCTGCGTGTTTCCAGCTTCGATACGTAGCAGATGAAGTAGAGCAACAGAACAGATGGTTGTATCTGCGTGTTTCCAGCATCAATACGTAGCAGATGAAGTAGACCAACAGAACAGATGGTTGTATCTGCGTGTTTCCAGCTTCAATACGTAGCAGATGAAGTAGACCAACAGAACAGAACAGATGGTTGTATCTGCGTGTTTCCAGCTTCAATACGTAGCAGATGAAGTAGACCAACATTACAGATGGTTGTATCTGCGTGTTTCCAGATTCAATACGTAGCAGATGATATAGAGCAACAGAACAGAACAGATGGTTGTATCTGCGTGTTTCCAGCTTCAATACGTAGCAGATGAAGTAGACCAACAGAACAGAACAGATGGTTGTATCTGCGTGTTTCCAGCTTCAATACGTAGCAGATGATGTAGAGCAACAGAACAGATGGTTGTATCTGCGTGTTTCCAGCTTCAATACGTAGCAGATGAAGTAGAGCAACAGAACAGATGGTTGTATCTGCGTGTTTCCAGCTTCAATAGGTAGCAGATGATGTAGACCAACAGAACAGATGGTTGTATCTGCGTGTTTCCAGCTTCAATACGTAGCAGATGAAGTAGAGCAACAGAACAGATGGTTGTATCTGCGTGTTTCCAGCTTCAATACGTAGCAGATGAAGTAGACCAACATTACAGATGGTTGTATCTGCGTGTTTCCAGCTTCAATATGTAGCAGATGATATAGAGCAACAGAACAGAACAGATGGTTGTATCTGCGTGTTTCCAGCTTCAATACGTAGCAGATGAAGTAGACCAACAGAACAGAACAGATGGTTGTATCTGCGTGTTTCCAGCTTCAATACGTAGCAGATGATGTAGAGCAACAGAACAGATGGTTGTATCTGCGTGTTTCCAGCTTCAATTCGTAGCAGATGAAGTAGAGCAACAGAACAGATGGTTGTATCTGCGTGTTTCCAGCTTCAATACGTAGCAGATGAAGTAGAGCTTCAGAACAGATGGTTGTATCTGCGTGTTTCCAGCTTCAATACGTAGCAGATGAAGTAGAGCAACAGAACAGATGGTTGTATCTGCGTGTTTCCAGCTTCAATACGTAGCAGATGATGTAGAGCAACAGAACAGATGGTTGTATCTGCGTGTTTCCAGCTTCAATACGTAGCAGATGATGTAGAGCAACAGAACAGATGGTTGTATCTGCGTGTTTCCAGCTTCAATACGTAGCAGATGAAGTAGAGCAACAGAACAGATGGTTGTATCTGCGTGTTTCCAGCTTCAATACGTAGCAGATGATGTAGAGCAACAGAACAGATGGTTGTATCTGCGTGTTTCCAGCTTCAATACGTAGCAGATGATGTAGAGCAACAGAACAGATGGTTGTATCTGCGTGTTTCCAGCTTCAATACGTAGCAGATGATGTAGAGCAACATTACAGATGGTTGTATCTGCGTGTTTCCAGCTTCAATACGTAGCAGATGATGTAGAGCAACAGAACAGAACAGATGGTTGTATCTGCGTGTTTCCAGCTTCAATACGTAGCAGATGATGTAGAGCAACAGAACAGAACAGATGGTTGTATCTGCGTGTTTCCAGCTTCAATACGTAGCAGATGATGTAGAGCAACAGAACAGAACAGATGGTTGTATCTGCGTGTTTCCAGCTTCAATACGTAGCAGATGATGTAGAGCAACAGAACAGATGGTTGTATCTGCGTGTTTCCAGCTTCAATACGTAGCAGATGAAGTAGAGCAACAGAACAGATGGTTGTATCTGCGTGTTTCCAGCTTCAATACGTAGCAGATGATGTAGAGCAACAGAACAGATGGTTGTATCTGCGTGTTTCCAGCTTCAATACGTAGCAGATGATGTAGAGCAACAGAACAGATGGTTGTATCTGCGTGTTTCCAGCTTCAATAAGTAGCAGATGATGTAGAGCAACAGAACAGATGGTTGTATCTGCGTGTTTCCAGCGTGTTTCCAGCTTCAATTCGTAGCAGATGAAGTAGAGCAACAGAACAGATGGTTGTATCTGCGTGTTTCCAGCTTTAATATGTAGCTGGTCTCAGGACGCTTCCCAAATGGCGCCATATTCTGAAAATAGTGCACTTCCTAAGATCAGTGCCCATAGATATAGGATGCTATTAATGCTTTACGGTGGGAACCACAAGTGGATATCATCCGTACACCTACTCTGCGTCTCACAAAGACACAGTGGTTGGAACAAAAAAATCTCACATTTGGACTCATCAGACCAAAGGACAGATTTCCACCGGTCTAATGTCCATTGCTCGTGTTTCTTGGCACAAGCAAGTCTCTTCTTCTTATTTGTGTCCTTTAGTAGTGGTTTATTTGCAGCAATTCGACCATGAAGGTCTGATTCACGCAGTCTCCTCTGAACAGTTGATGTTGAGATGTGTTTGGTACTTGAACTCTTTGAAGCATTTATTTGGGCTGCAATTTGAGGTGCAGTTAACTCTAATGAAGTTATGCTGAGGTAACTCTGGGTCTTCCTTTCCTGTGGCGGTCCTCATGAGAGCCAGTTTCATCATTGCGCTTGATGGTTTTTGTGACTGTACTTGAAGAAACGTTCAAAATTCTTGAAATTTTCCAGATTGACTGACCTTCATGTCTTAAAATATTTATGGACTGTCCGTTTCTCTTTGATTAATTGAGCTGTTCTTGCCATAATATGGAATTGTTTTTTACCAAATAGGGTTATCTTCTGTATTCCACCACGACCTTGTCACAACACAACTGCATCACCATGACTACTGCTCCAGAGACGAACCTGTAGTTTCCTCCATCACCATGACTACTGCTCCAGAGACTAACCTGTAGTTTCCTCCATCACCATGACTACTGCTCCAGAGACTAACCTGTAGTTTCCTGTAGTTTCCTCCATCACCATGACTACTGCTCAGGAGACTAACCTGTAGTTTCCTCCATCACCATGACTACTGCTCCAGAGACTAACCTGTAGTTTCCTCCATCACCATGACTACTGCTCCAGAGACTAACCTGTAGTTTCCTCCATCACCATGACTACTGCTCCAGAGACTAACCTGTAGTTTCCTGTAGTTTCTTCCATCACCATGACTACTGCTCCAGAGACTACCCTGTAGTTTCCTACATCACCATGCCTACTGCTCCAGAGACTAACCTGTAGTTTCCTCCATCACCATGACTACTGCTCCATAGACTAACCTGTAGTTTCCTGTAGTTTCCTCCATCACCATGACTACTGCTCAGGAGACTAACCTGTAGTTTCCTCCATCACCATGACTACTGCTCCAGAGATGAACCTGTAGTTTCCTCCATCACCATGACTACTGCTCCAGAGACTAACCTGTAGTTTCCTGTAGTTTCCTCCATCACCATGACTACTGCTCAGGAGACTAACCTGTAGTTTCCTCCATCACCATGACTACTGCTCCAGAGACTAACCTGTAGTTTCCTCCATCACCATGACGACTGCTCCAGAGACTAATCTGTAGTTTCCTCCAACACCATGACTACTGCTCCAGAGACTAACCTGCAGTTTCCTACATCACCATGCCTACTGCTCCAGAGACTAACCTGTAGTTTCCTGTAGTTTCCTCCATCACCATGACTACTGCTTAGGAGACTAACCTGTAGCTTCCTCCATCACCATGACTACTGCTCCAGAGACTAACCTGTAGTTTCCTCCATCACCATGACTACTGCTCCAGAAACTAACCTGTAGTTTCCTCCATCACCATGACTACTGCTCCAGAGACTAACCTGTAGTTTCCTCCATCACCATGACTACTGCTCCAGAGACTAACCTGTAGTTTCCTGTAGTTTCCTCCATCACCGTGACTACTGCTCAGGAGACTAACCTGTAGTTTCCTCCATCACCATGACTACTGCTCCAGGGACTAACCTGTAGTTTCCTACATCACCATGCCTACTGCTCCAGAGACTAACCTGTAGTTTCCTGTAGTTTCCTCCATCACCATGACTACTGCTCAGGAGACTAACCTGTAGTTTCCTCCATCACCATGACTACTGCTCCAGAGACTAACCTGTAGTTTCCTCCATCACCATGACTACTGCTCCAGAGACTAACTTGTAGTTTCCTCCATCACCATGACTACTGCTCCAGAAACTAAACTGTAGTTTCCTCCAACACCATGACTACTGCTCCAGAGACTAACCTGTAGTTTCCTCCATCACCATGACTACTGCTCAGGAGACTAACCTGTAGCTTCCTCCATCACCATGACTACTGCTCCAGAGACTAACCTGTAGTTTCCTCCATCACCATGACTACTGCTCCAGAAACTAACCTGTAGTTTCCTCCATCACCATGACTACTGCTCCAGAGACTAACCTGTAGTTTCCTCCATCACCATGACTACTGCTCCAGAGACTAACCTGTAGTTTCCTGTAGTTTCCTCCATCGCCATGACTACTGCTCAGGAGACTAACCTGTAGTTTCCTCCATCACCATGACTACTGCTCCAGAAACTAAACTGTAGTTTCCTCCAACACCATGACTACTGCTCCAGAGACTAACCTGTAGTTTCCTCCATCACCATGACTACTGCTCCAGAGACTAACCTGTAGTTTCCTCCATCACCATGACTACTGCTCCAGACTAACTTGTAGTTTCCTCCATCACCATGACTACTGCTCCAGACTAACTTGTAGTTTCCTCCATCACCATGACTACTGCTCCAGATACTAACTTGTAGTTTCCTCCATCACCATGACTACTGCTCCAGAAACTAACCTGTAGTTTCCTCCAACACCATGACAATCCCTGATCCTCTTTGCAGGAATAAAAGACTGAGTCACAATGTTTTCACCACAAACAGAAACAGGCAGCTAAAAAGTGAAGTGACTGAATATGGGGGCCAACACCCCATTATAACCCTCTAAATCACTCCTTAGCTGAATCAGGCTGGCTTATTAACACTGACAGCCTTGAACCTGCAGAATGGAGGGAATAAAAGTTTGTGGAGGCCAGAGCAATGATATGGAAACATTCCTTCAGCAACAGTAATGCACACACACACGGCGGCCACACAGAGACAAAGCTAACCTGACATTCTTGTGTAATTAAGCCATCTCTCTTACAGCACGTTCCTCTAGACCAAAGGGGACCAGCCAGGAACACCGGGGGGGCAACAGAGCACTGCTATAGGCCGTGTCCCAATTGGAAACCTAGTCAATGGGCCAGGGCCCATAGTGCACTATATATGGTTCAGAGGGCTCTGATCAACAGTAGTGCACTAAGTAAGGAATAGGCTGCCATTTGGGACACAACAATAGAGGCCTGCTGCTGGCCACTCACATCTGTAATCACTATTCAACACACAATGACCATGAAGGCAGTTTAAGTCTAACACTCAGCAGACACAGTGTTTAGAGCAGTGATGGTTAAATTGTAATCCCACTTGCCCTTTCAGGGGGACAGAGAAGACACACATAATAGAAGGGGAGTAAACAAACTACATGACAGAAATAAATCATTGTCTGACGTATTAACTGTCTTAAGATAATGATGAGAATGTATTTAATGTGGTTCGTTTACCCTAACAACTCAAGGTGACCTTATAAAAGTATGGAATTAAACTAGATGAGTATTACACTGTAATGACAATAATGGTACGCCTTCAAAGAAGCACACCGCAGGGTAAAAATATGGTGCATTATGGCGCCGACAGAGATGGCAGCATCATGACCAGCTCTTAAGAAACTTTGCAGTATTTCATTTTTTTCTGTACAATTTTTTACATTATCAGCTCAGGAAATGTTTTGTGTCATTACATGCAGCCGGGAAGAAGTATTGGATATTAGAGTGGTGGTAACTCACCAGAACTACCCGCATTACGACCAGGAATAAGACTGGTCGCAGATCCTTTGTTCACTCTCCCTAGAGCAATTGAACTTATTCCAGAAGCCGACCCAAAACATCGGCGGCGGAGGAGAGGCACTCGAAGCGGTCTGCAGGTTTGACTTAGGAGGCACGCACACCACCCACCGCTTCCAAGTATATTACTCGCTAATGTTGAGTCTTTTGAAAACAAAGTTGATGACATTAGAGCAAGAATTTATTTCCAGAGTGACATCGGGGCCTGTAACATACGTTGTTTCACGGAAACAATGCTCTCTCGGGATACTCTGTCGGAGTCGGTAAAGCCAGTAGGATTCTTAGTACATCGCGCAGACAGGAATAAATATCTCTCTGGATAGCAGAAGGGCCAAGGGGTACGTTTAATGACAACGACTCATTGTGTAATTCTAGGAACATACAAGAAACTCAAATCCATTTGTTCAACTGACCTAGAATACCTCACAATTAAATGCCAACCATATTATCTCCCAAGAGAACTCTCCTCCGTCATTGCCATGGCCGTTTCCAACCCACCTCAAACCGAAACATTGGCGGTCCTCAAAGAACTTCACTGGACTTTATGCAAACTGGAAACCACATATCCTGAGGCTGCATTTATTGTAGCTGGGGATTTTAACAAAACAAATCTGAGGACTAGGCTGCCGAAGTTCTATCAACATATAGACTGTACTACTCGTACTGCTAAGACTCTCAACCAATGCTATTCAAACCTCCAGAATGCTTACAAGGCCCTCCCCCGTCCTCTTTTCGGCAAATCTGACCACGACTTCATCTTGATCCTCCCGTCCTACAGGCAGAAACTCAAACAGGAAGTGCCCGTGCTTCGTACTATTCAATACTGGTATGACCAATCGGAATCCACGCTTCAGGATTGTTTTGATCACATGGACTGGGATATGTTCCGGGGAGCTTGCGAAAATAATCTAGATGCATACATGGATACGGTGACTGAGTTTATAAAGAAGTGTATAGGAGATATAGTACCTTCTGTGACTATTAAAACCTAGCCTAACCAGAAACTGTGGCTAGATGGTAGTATTTGCACGAAACTGAAAGCTCGAACCACTGCATTTAACCATGGCAAGGCAACTGGTAATGTGGTGGAATATAAACAGTGTGGTTATTCACTCCGCAAGGCAATCAAACAAGCTAAACGTCAGTATAGAGATGAAGTGGAGTCGCAATTAAATGGCTCAGACATGAGACGTATGTGGCAGCGACTACAGACAATCACGGACTACAAAAGGAAAACCAGCCACGCCGCCAAGACCGACGTCTTGCTTCCGGCTAAACACATCCTTCTCACGCTTTGAGGATTACACACTGACATTGACGTGGCCCGCTACCAAGGACTGTGGGCTGTCCATGTCCGTGGCCGACGTGAGCAAAACATTTAAACGTGTTAACCTTCGCAAGGCTGACAGCCCAGACGAAATACCTAACCGTGTCCTCAGCGCCTGCGCAGACCAGCTGGCTGGCGTGTTTACGGGCATATTCAATCTCTCCCTATCCCAATCTGCAGTCCCCATATGCTTCAAGACAGCCACCATTGTTTGTTTACCCAAGAAGGCAAAGGTAACTATCGCCCCGTAGCACTCACCACTGTCATCATAAAGTGCTTTGAGAGACTAGTTAAGGATCATATCACCTCTACCTTACCTGCCACCCTAGACTCACTTCAATTTGCTTACCGCCCCAATAGATCCACAGACGATGCAATCACCATCACCATCACTCTGCACACTGCCCAGTCCCATCTGGACAAGAGGAATACCTATGTAAGAATGTTGTTTATTGACTATATCTCAGCACTCAACACCATAGTACCCTCCAAGCTCATCATTAAGCTCGAGGCCCTGGGTCTGAACCTCGCTCTGTGCAACTGGGTCCTGGACTTCCTGACGGGCCGCCCTCAGGTGTTGAAGCACACCTCAGGGTAAAGATACATATAGAAGAACACCACAGGGTAAAGATAGATATAGAAGAACACCACAGGGTAAAGATACATATAGAAGAACACCACAGGGTAAAGATACATATAGAAGAACACCACAGGGTAAAGATACATATAGAAGAACACCACAGGGTAAAGATAGATATAGAAGAACACCACAGGGTAAAGATACATATAGAAGAACACCGCAGGGTAAAGATACATATAGAAGAACACCACAGGGTAAAGATACATATAGAAGAACACCGCAGGGTAAAGATACATATAGAAGAACACCACAGGGTAAAGATACATATAGAAGAACATCACAGGGTAAAGATACATATAGAAGAACACCGCAGGGTAAAGATACATATAGAAGAACACCACAGGGTAAAGATACATATAGAAGAACACCTCAGGGTAAAGATACATATAGAAGGACACCACAGGGTAAAGATAGATATAGAAGAACACCGCAGGGTAAAGATACATATAGAAGAACACCACAGGGTAAAGATACATATAGAATAACACCACAGGGTAAAGATAGATATAGAAGAACACCACAGGGTAAAGATACATATAGAAGAACACCACAGGGTAAAGATACATATAGAAGAACACCACAGGGTAAAGATAGATATAGAAGAACACCGCAGGGTAAAGATACATATAGAAGAACACCGCAGGGTAAAGATACATATAGAAGAACACCACAGGGTAAAGATAGATATAGAAGAACACCGCAGGGTAAAGATAGATATAGAAGAACACCACAGGGTAAAGATACATATAGAAGAACACCACAGGGTAAAGATAGATATAGAAGAACACCGCAGGGTAAAGATACATATAGAAGACCACCACAGGGTAAAGATACACCACAGGGTAAAGATACATATAGAAGAACACCACAGGGTAAAGATAGATATAGAAGAACACCGCAGGGTAAAGATAGATATAGAAGAACACCACAGGGTAAAGATACACCACAGGGTAAAGATACATATAGAAGAACACCACAGGGTAAAGATACATATAGAAGAACACCACAGGGTAAAGATAGATATAGAAGAACACCACAGGGTAAAGATAGATATAGAAGAACACCGCAGGGTAAAGATAGATATAGAAGAACACCACAGGGTAAAGATAGATATAGAAGAACACCGCAGGGTAAAGATACATATAGAAGAACACCGCAGGGTAAAGATACACCGCAGGGTAAAGATACACAACAGGGTAAAGATAGATATGGAAGAACACCGCAGGGTAAAGATACACCGCAGGGTAAAGATAGATATAGAAGAACACCGCAGGGTAAAGATAGATATAGAAGAACACCACAGGGTAAAGATAGATATAGAAGAACACCACAGGGTAAAGATAGATATAGAAGAACACCACAGGGTAAAGATAGATATAGAAGAACACCGCAGGGTAAAGATACATATAGAAGAACACCGCAGGGTAAAGATACATATAGAAGAACACCACAGGGTAAAGATACATATAGAAGAACACCACAGGGTAAAGATACATATAGAAGAACACCACAGGGTAAAGATAGATATAGAAGCACACCACAGGGTAAAGATACATATAGAAGAACACCGCAGGGTAAAGATACATATAGAAGAACACCACAGGGTAAAGATAGATATAGAAGAACACCACAGGGTAAAGATAGATATAGAAGAACACCACAAGGTAAAGATACACCGCAGGGTAAAGATACACAGCAGGGTAAAGATAGATATAGAAGAACACCACAGGGTAAAGATACACCGCAGGGTAAAGATACACCGCAGGGTAAAGATAGATATAGAAGAACACCACAGGGTAAAGATACATATAGAAGAACACCGCAGGGTAAAGATACATATAGAAGAACACCACAGGGTAAATATACACCACAGGGTAAATATACACCACAGGGTAAAGATACATATAGAAGAACACCACAGGGTAAAGATACATATAGAAGAACACCACAGGGTAAAGATAGATATAGAAGAACACCGCAGGGTAAAGATACATATAGAAGAACACCGCAGGGTAAAGATACATATAGAAGAACACCACAGGGTAAAGATACATATAGAAGAACACCACAGGGTAAAGATACATATAGAAGAACACCACAGGGTAAAGATAGATATAGAAGCACACCACAGGGTAAAGATACATATAGAAGAACACTGCAGGGTAAAGATACATATAGAAGAACACCACAGGGTAAAGATAGATATAGAAGAACACCACAGGGTAAAGATAGATATAGAAGAACACCGCAGGGTAAAGATACATATAGAAGAACACCGCAGGGTAAAGATACATATAGAAGAACACCACAGGGTAAAGATACATATAGAAGAACACCACAGGGTAAAGATACACCACAGGGTAAAGATACATATAGAAGAACACCACAGGGTAAAGATAGATATAGAAGAACACCACAGGGTAAAGATACATATAGAAGAACACCACAGGGTAAAGATACATATAGAAGAACACCACAGGGTAAAGATAGATATAGAAGAACACCACAGGGTAAAGATAGATATAGAAGAACACCACAGGGTAAAGATACACCACAGGGTAAAGATAGATATAGAAGAACACCGCAGGGTAAAGATAGATATAGAAGAACACCACAGGGTAAAGATAGATATAGAAGAACACCACAGGGTAAAGATAGATATAGAAGAACACCACAGGGTAAAGATAGATATAGAAGAACACCGCAGGGTAAAGATAGATATAGAAGAACACCACAGGGTAAAGATAGATATAGAAGAACACCGCAGGGTAAAGATACACCGCAGGGTAAAGATACACCGCAGGGTAAAGATACACCGCAGGGTAAAGATACACCGCAGGGTAAAGATACACCGCAGGGTAAAGATACACCACAGGGTAAAGATACACCACAGGGTAAAGATAGATATAGAAGAACACCACAGGGTAAAGATACACCGCAGGGTAAAGATACACAGCAGGGTAAAGATAGATATAGAAGAACACCACAGGGTAAAGATACACCGCAGGGTAAAGATACACCGCAGGGTAAAGATAGATATAGAAGAACACCACAGGGTAAAGATACATATAGAAGAACACCGCAGGGTAAAGATACATATAGAAGAACACCACAGGGTAAAGATACATATAGAAGAACACCACAGGGTAAAGATACATATAGAAGAACTCCGCAGGGTAAAGATACATATAGAAGAACTCCGCAGGGTAAAGATACATATAGAAGAACTCCGATACAGGGAACTAAAAGATACATATAGAAGAACTCCGCAGGGTAAAGATACATATAGAAGAACTCCGCAGGGTAAAGATACATATAGAAGAACTCCGCAGGGTAAAGATACATATAGAAGAACTCCGCAGGGTAAAGATACATATAGAAGAACACCACAGGGTAAAGATACATATAGAAGAACACCACAGGGTAAAGATACATATAGAAGAACACCACAGGGTAAAGATACACCACAGGGTAAAGATACATATAGAAGAACACCACAGGGTGAAGATACACCACAGGGTAAAGATACACCACAGGGTAAAGATAGATATAGAAGAACACCGCAGGGTAAAGATACATATAGAAGAACACCGCAGGGTAAAGATACATATAGAAGAACACTACAGGGTAAAGATACACCACAGGGTAAAGATACATATAGAAGAACACCACAGGGTAAAGATACATATAGAAGAACACCACAGGGTAAAGATAGATATAGAAGAACACCGCAGGGTAAAGATACACCACAGGGTAAAGATACACCACAGGGTAAAGATACACCGCAGGGTAAAGATACACCACAGGGTAAAGATACACCACAGGGTAAAGATACACCGCAGGGTAAAGATACATATAGAAGGACACCACAGGGTAAAGATACATATAGAAGAACACCACAGGGTAAAGATACACCACAGGGTAAAGATACATATAGAAGAACACCGCAGGGTAAAGATACATATAGAAGAACACCACAGGGTAAAGATACATATAGAAGAACACCACAGGGTAAAGATACACCACAGGGTAAAGATACACCGCAGGGTAAAGATACACCGCAGGGTAAAGATACACCACAGGGTAAAGATACACCACAGGGTAAAGATACACCACAGGGTAAAGATACACCGCAGGGTAAAGATACACCACAGGGTAAAGATACACCGCAGGGTAAAGATACACCGCAGGGTAAAGATACACCGCAGGGTAAAGATACACCAGGGTAAAGATACACCGCAGGGTAAAGATAGATATAGAAGAACACCACAGGGTAAAGATACACCGCAGGGTAAAGATACACCACAGGGTAAAGATACACCGCAGGGTAAAGATACATATAGAAGAACACCACAGGGTAAAGATACACCACAGGGTAAAGATAGATATAGAAGAACACCGCAGGGTAAAGATAGATATAGAAGAACACCACAGGGTAAAGATAGATATAGAAGAACACCACAGGGTAAAGATAGATATAGAAGAACACCGCAGGGTAAAGATAGATATAGAAGAACACCACAGGGTAAAGATACACCAAGGGTAAGATACACCACAGGGTAAAGTAAAGATACACCGCAGGGTAAAGATACACCGCAGGGTAAAGATACACCGCAGGGTAAAGATACACCGCAGGGTAAAGATACACCGCACCACAGGGTAAAGATACACCGCAGGGTAAAGATACACCACAGGGTAAAGATACACACCACAGGAGTAAAGATAGATATAGAAGAACACAGGGTAAAGATACACCACAGGGTAAAGATACACCACAGGGTAAAGATACACAGGGTAAAGATAGATATAGAAGAACACCACAGGGTAAAGATACACCGCAGGGTAAAGATACACCGCAGGGTAAAGATAGATATAGAAGAACACCACAGGGTAAAGATACATATAGAAGAACACCGCAGGGTAAAGATACATATAGAAGAACACCACAGGGTAAAGATACATATAGAAGAACACCACAGGGTAAAGATAGATATAGAAGAACACCACAGGGTAAAGATACATATAGAAGAACACCACAGGGTAAAGATAGATATAGAAGAACACCACAGGGTAAAGATAGATATAGAAGAACACCACAGGATAAAGATACATATAGAAGAACACCACAGGGTAAAGATACATATAGAAGAACACCGCAGGGTAAAGATACATATAGAAGAACTCCGCAGGGTAAAGATACATATAGAAGAACACCGCAGGGTCAGCAGGGTAAAGATACATATAGAAGAACACCGATATAGAAGAACACCGGGGTAAAGATAATATAGAAGAACACCACAGGATACACCACAGTAAAGATACATATAGAAGAACACCACAGGGTAAAGATACACCACAGGGTAAAGATAGATATAGAAGAACACCACAGGGTAAAGATACATATAGAAGAACACCGCAGGGTAAAGATACATATAGAAGAACACCACAGGGTAAAGATAGATATAGAAGAACACCACAGGGTAAAGATACACCACAGGGTAAAGATACACCGCAGGGTAAAGATACACCGCAGGGTAAAGATACACCGCAGGGTAAAGATACACCGCAGGGTAAAGATACACTGCAGGGTAAAGATACACCGCAGGGTAAAGATACACACACAGGGTAAAGATACACCACAGGGTAAAGATAAAGAAGAACACCACAGGGTAAAGATACAGGGATAAAGATACACCACAGGGTAAAAGATACACCGCAGGGTAAAGATAGATATAGAAGAACACCACAGGGTAAAGATACACCCGCAGGGTATAGAAGAACACCGCAGGGTAAAGATAGATATAGAAGAACACCACAGGGTAAAGATACATATAGAAGAACACCGCAGGGTAAAGATACATATAGAAGAACACCACAGGGTAAAGATACATATAGAAGAACACCACAGGGTAAAGATAGATATAGAAGAACTCCGCAGGGTAAAGATACATATAGAAGAACTCCACAGGGTAAAGGTAAAGATACATATAGAAGAACTCAGCAGGGTAAAGATACATATAGAAGAACACCGCAGGGTAAAGATAAAGATACATATAGAAGAACACCACAGGGTAAAGATACATATAAAGAACACCACAGAACACCACAGGGTAAAGATACACCACAGGGTAAAGATAGATATAGAAGAACACCACAGGGTAAAGATACATATAGAAGAACACCGCAGGGTAAAGATACATATAGAAGAACACCACAGGGTAAAGATACACCACAGGGTAAAGATACATATAGAAGAACACCACAGGGTAAAGATACATATAGAAGAACACCACAGGGTAAAGATAGATATAGAAGAACACCACAGGGTAAAGATACACCACAGGGTAAAGATACACCACAGGGTAAAGATACACCACAGGGTAAAGATACACCGCAGGGTAAAGATACACCACAGGGTAAAGATACACCACAGGGTAAAGATACACCGCAGGGTAAAGATACATATAGAAGAACACCACAGGGTAAAGATACATATAGAAGAACACCACAGGGTAAAGATACATATAGAAACAACACATATAGGGTAAGATACACAGGGTAAAGATACACCACAGGGTAAAGATACATATAGAAGAACACCACAGGGTAAAGATAAAGATATAGAAGAACACCACAGGGTAAAGATAGATATAGAAGAACACCACAGGGTAAAGATACATATAGAAGAACACCACAGGGTAAAGATACATATAGAAGAACACCACAGGGTAAAGATACATATAGAAGAACACCACAGGGTAAAGATACATATAGAAGAACACCACAGGGTAAAGATACATATAGAAGAACACCACAGGGTAAAGATAGATATAGAAGAACAGGGTAAAGATAGATATAGAAGAACACCGCAGGAGTAAAGGTAAAGATAAAGATATATAGAAGAACACCACAGGGTAAAGATACATATAGAAGAACACCACAGGGTAAAGATAGATATAGAAGAACACACAGGGTAAAGATAGATATAGAAGAACACCACAGCAGGGTAAAGATACATATAGAAGAACACCACAGGGTAAAGATACACCACAGGGTAAAGAT